>NC_030441.2:20392121-20417121 GCF_001660625.3 Ictalurus punctatus | reverse complement strand
CACCATACTCCAGTACACACCATACACCAGTACACACCAGTACACACCAGTACACACCAGTACACACCATACTCCAGTACACACTAGTACACACCATACTCCAGTACACACCAATACACACCATACACCAGTACACTCCAATACACTCCAGTACACACCATACACCAGTACACACCAGCATTGACCTGGCCTGCTCCCTCAGACCAGGTTCTCACCTGTTCCAGAACCAGTTTGGCACGTTTCAGAAGTAGTCTGTATGTTGGGATTATCCTAACAGAGATGTGGTCTGAGCAGCCGAGGTGGGGGCGGGGTGCAGCCATGTGAGCACTGTGAATGTTGGTGTAAACCAGGTCTCCAGGTCTAAAGTCTGACTGAATGTCTACTATCAAGCGTGGAAGGATCTTCTGGGTGATTATCGAGACTCTCAGGCTATTGTAATCAATCAAAATAATCCCAGACACTTGTTCCAAACCATAAACAGATTGCTTCAAGTTAATGCTGTTACCACCTTGCCTGTTTCTCAGCAGCTCTGTGATTCTTTTCTTCACTCTTTTAATTCTAAGATTGATAATGTTCACAAAGAAATTCCTGTCATGCCTGACTCTGCCTCTTCACTCCTTCGTCCCTCTGGGTTCGCTGGTGTTTCTTTCATTTCTCACTGCTTGATCCCGAGGCTCTCACAAGGGAGGAATCCAGCATGAAATCTACCACTTGCTTGCTGGATCCAATTCCCACGAACCTATTTAAATCTTACTTTGATGTTTGGTGCCCTGCCATCCTCAGCATTATAAATGAATCACTGGAGACTGGGGTCGTTCCAGCAGTACTAAAGACTGCTGCTGTTACACCTGTACCAAAGAAGGAAAATGTTTCCGTGGATGATTTTAACAATTTTCGTCCCATCTTAAATCTTCCGTTTTTGGCAAAAATAGTTGAGCGTGTTGTTATGAGTACAGAGTGTCAACTCTGTACTCATATTACAGTTAATAACCTCTTTGAACATCTTCAGTCAGGTTTTCGTAAATTTCACAGTACTGAAATGGCGTTGGTCAAAGTCACCAATGACTTGTTGATGGCCTCTGATTCTGGAGCTACATCCATTCTTATTCTTCTTGACCTTAGAGCCGCCTTCGATACTGTGGTTCATGGTCTTTTACTTACCCGCCTTGAAAGTGTTTTTGGTGTGTCTGGGACAGTTTTAAAGTGGTTTAAATCCTATTTTACTGACCGTTCCCAGTTTATTTCTCTGGGTGGCTACAGGTCTGACACTAGGTCTGTGCTCACTGGTGTTCCTCAGGGTTCAGTTATAGGCCCTTTACTCTTCAATATTCATCAGTCTCCACTTGGGCATCTGCTGCGATCGCTCGGCCTCACAAGTATACACCAGTACGCACCAGCACACATGAGTAGACACTAGTACACACCAATACACACGAGTACACACCAGCACACACGAGTACACACCAGCACACACGAGTACACACCAGCACACATGAGTACACACCAGCACACATGAGTACACACCAGCACACACGAGTACACACCAGCGCACGAGTACACACCAGCACAAATGAGTACACACTAGTACACACCAGCACACACGAGTACACACCAACACACACGAGTACACACCAACACACGAGTACAAACCAGCACAAATGAGTACACACTAGTACACACCAGCACACACGAGTACACACCAACACACACGAGTACACACCAGCACACGAGTACAAACCAGCACAAATGAGTACACACTAGTACACACCAGCACACACGAGTGCACACCAGCACACACAAGTACACACCAGCACAAATGAGTACACACCAGCACACGAGTGCACACACGAATACACACCAATACACACGAGTACACACCAGCACACACGAGTACACACCAACACACGAGTACACACCAGCACACACGAGTACACACCAGCACACACGAATACACACCAATACACACGAGTACACACCAGCACACACGAGTACACACCAACACACGAGTACACACCAGCACACACGAGTACACACCAACACACGAGCGCACACCAGTACACACCAGTACACGTGAGTACACGCCAGCACACGAGTGCACACTAGTACACACCAGTACACACTAGTACACACCAACACACAAGTACACACGAGCGCACACCAATACACACCAGCACACATGATTGCACACCAGTACACACTAGTACACACACCAGTTTACACCAATACACACCAATACACACCAGTACACATTAGTGCACAACAATACACACCAGCACACACGAGTACACATGAGTACACACCAGCACTGTGGTATGAAGAGTAAACAGTGTGAGTGGCTGAAAACACTCAATAGTGGAGGTCAGAACATTTATCATCATCTCTATTACGTGGTCATTCACCCTGAACTCTCTCTGAAAATTAACCTGTGTCCTCCTGTCTCTCTCTCTTTGTCTCACTTACTCCATCTCACTCTCTGTCTCTCTATCTCTCTGTCTCTCTTACTCCATCTCTCTCACTCTCTCTCTGTCCTCCTGCCTCTCTGCCTGTCTCTCTCTTAGTGTGGTTTCTTTAAGCGTAAACATCCCGAACCTCTTGAAGAAGGGAGTGAGAACAGGACTGAAAAAGCAGATGAAGTGTGCGGTGCTGAAACAGCTGGAAAGACAGGAGAACCTCCATCCACATCTGAAGAGAAACCGCTCATCCAAGCCGGAGGAAATGATGTGTCAAAAAATGGAGGGAAAGAGAATGGAAATATGGAGATAGGAGAAAGTGTGGAGTGAAAAGTCTTCATTGATTTAGCTACTGCTTGTTAATTAACATGAGTCTACTTCGTTAGCTTAGCTTCAGTCCCTTCTGAAAGTATTGGAACAGCAAGGCCAGTAATTTTGTTCTTGCTAAACACTGAAGACATTTGAGTTTGAGATCAAAAGATGAATATGAGATGATGGATCAGAATTTCAGTTTTCATTTCCTGATATTTACATATAGATGTGTTAAACAATTTAGAACGTGGCACTTTTGGTGGAAGACTACCCAAGTGCTGTGAGCAAAAATATTGTAACATGTGACTGGCAGGTGTTTCTTCTTACCCAGGTGTGCCCTGTTTGATTGTTTAAACAATTAATAGCTCAGATTAATTAATATCTACTCTTAGTTCGAGCCCTAGGCTTGACCTGTGAAAACTGCATTTGTTGTTAAAAAGGATAAAACAACGTGACGACCAGAGAGATGTCTATGGGAGAAAAGCAAGCCATTCTGAAGATGAGAAAAGAGGGAAAATTCCTCAGACCGATTGCACAACCATTTGTAATGTCCTGAAAAAGAAAGAAACATTTACAGTTATAGCAGACACCCTTATCCAGAGTTACAGAAGTGCTTTGAAGTTTTCATCAATAAATATATCTTGATGCTGGTTCACTAGGTCAGGGACTAAGAATAAAAAAAACTCTGCTAGGGAAGTACTATAATAAAATAAAACACACAAATGACACAACAATGTTCTTAAATAAAGTAATAATTTAAGAACTCCACGACATCTAGGAGAAGTTCGTTCCACCACCCAGGTGCCAGGAAAGAGAAGAGTCTTGTACCGTGAGAGGTGGTGGGACCTGTCGAGTTGTGCTAGAGTATCAGAGAGTGTGGTGCAGTGCAGGGTGTGATAAGTGTTAAGGTAAGTGGGTGCTGGTCCGTTTTTGGTTTTGTAAGCAAGTATCAGTGTTTTAAATCTGATGCAGCAGCTACATGAAGCCAGTGGAGGGAGCAGAGCAATGTGGTGGTGTGGAGAACTTCGGAAGGTTGAAAACAAGTCGAGCAGCTGCATTCTAGATCAGTTGCAGAAGTCGAGTGGCAATCAGAGGCAGACCCGCCAGGAGCGAGTAGCAGTAGTCCAGTCTCGAAAAGACAAGGACTGAACAAGCACCTGAGTGGCCTGTGTGGACAGAAATAGACAAATCTTTCTGACGTTGTAATGGAGAAATCGGCGTGAGTGTGTCAGATTCGAGAGGAAAAGGACAGTTGATTGTCCATGGTTACTTCAAGGTTGCATGCAGTGAAAGAAGGTGAGCTCTGAGTTGTCAGGGAGAAAACCACTGGTGTACTAACAACCAGATATGGAACAGGTCAGCCAAGGAAAACAACAACAGTTGATGACAAACATTACCAACAACCTCTACAGGGCAGGGTGAAGGTATCACAACCACCATGTGAAGAAGACTTTGACAGCAGAAATATAGAGTCCATACCACAAGATGTAAACCACTCATCAGCAGCAAGAATCAGAAAACCAGACTGGAGTCCGCAAAGTAATACAGAGATGATCCACAAAAGTTCTGGAACCAAGATGAACCTCTACCAAAGTGATGGAAAGGCCAAAGTGTGGAGAAAGAAAGGATCTGCTCATGATCCAGAACATACGTGCTCATCTGTGAAACATGGTGGAGGTAGTGTCATGGCTCGGGCTTGCATGTCTGCTTCTGGAACATTCTCACTGATCTTTATTGATGATGAACTCATGATGGAGCAGCAGAATGAATTCAGAAGTGTACAGGAACATTCTGTTGCCAATTTACAGAGAAATACATCCGAATGAATCAGGAGGAACTTCATCATGCAGCAAGACAATGATCCAAAACACACTTCCACCTCAACACAGGACTTCATCAGGGGGAAAGTGGAAGGTTTTAGACTGGACACGTCAATCACCAGACCTTCACCCAACTGATCATCTCACCTCCTGAAGAGGAGACTGAAGGGAGAAACCCCCCGAAACACACAACTACTGAAAGAAGCTGCAGGAGAAACCTGGAGAAGCTTCACAGAAGAAGAAACCAGCAGTTTGATGTCGGTGAGTCGCAGGATTGATGCAGTTATTACAAACAACAGATATGAACCAAATATTAAGTCTTATTTACTTTCATTTACACTGTTCCTATACTTTGCAAATGGGGTGGTCTGCCATCAAAGGTGTCATATGTAACACATCTAGATGTAAATATCAGGAAATGAAAGCTGAAATTCTGATTTATTCATATTTTGAAGTCTTCAGTGTATAGTGAAAACAATAGAATTGGACTTGCTGTTCCAGTACTTTTGGAGGGGACTGTATAACACTGTATCTGTAACTCTGATTCATTTATCATTACAGTATATTTGAGCTTATCAGCAAAATCATCTTATTTTTTATTGACTGCATCAATTAATGAATTGACTGAGATATATTTACCCATCTATTACTCGTATATATTTACTCCCTCCTCAGACACAGTGAATGTCCAGTGGTTATATTTACAATCCCAGAACTATCAGAGATGATGAATGGTTACTGTATCAGGAACTCCAGCACCTGAGAGGAGATCATAATGTGTCTGTGTCAGCTTTTTAGTGCTGGGGTTAGGGTTAGTTAGTAGGCTGGCAATATTAAAACAAATATTTCTAAAAACTAAAGTCTTTTAAATCTCTGAGTGGTCATATACAGAGTGGCCACTAGACGGCGCTGGTGAACTATTTTCCTCAGACACAAACTGCTGTAAGATATTTAAGTGTTCCCTGTAATGTTTTAATGAACGTTTATTCAGTGTGTAATAGATGTGGTGTTGATGTTGATCTGTTATACAGTTAATACACAAACACAGGGAGAATGTCTCATTGGGTAAATGTATTTGTCCTTGTCGCTCCCTGATCCGAGTCCCCTGACTGATTTGCACTGTGAAGGTACACCACTGTTGCTCATGCTCACATGTTTATTATGTTTTACGGTGCAGCCTGATCTATACCACATATCTGTCACCACATTACAGCACATTTTCTGCAGCCTCAGTGAAGTGAAGGCAGTAATATAACTCTATATAAGTTCAGGGATTAGAAACATTACAGGGAACAAAAATTAATGGAATTTTTCATCGAACGTGTTCCAGGGTAAAAATGTTCATTTAAAAAATACTTAATATTATTTTTCCAATTCAGTGTTAATTTAAGAAAGTATAACACAAGCCTCCTCGCCCAACATCAGTTCCTGACCTCACTAATGCTCTTGTAGCGGAATGAACACAAATCCACACGGCCACGCCCCAAAATCTAGTGGAAAGCCTTCCCAGAAGAGTGGAGCTCATTTTAACAGCAAAGGGGAATAAATCTGGAATGGAATGTTTAACAAGCACATATTGTGGTGATCCTCGGGTGCACATACTTTTGGCCATATAGTGTAGCTTGTGTGGTTGATATGTTGTAATTACATAATAAACCATTCAGAGAGCACCCACTTTAAACAATACACAATTTAAATAATAAGTAAGGGCTGGACAAAACTTCTCTTAAAATCTGAAATCTTCCTGTTTTCCAGGAAGCAAAGTGGAGGAAGTTTAGACCACCGTATCCACACTATTCATAAAAACACTCTAATATTATTCTGTTATGATAAAAGTTCCTGATTCTCTGCTTCCTCAGAGGAGGAGCTCAGACGTGAGGAAAGGAAGAGAGGAGACACGATTAAGGAGATGAGAAGCACTCTAGAATTCATCAGGAGTTAGTATTACTACTAGAATGTTGGTTTCATCTAACACAGCAAACCTTTTTTTAAGTAATTTAACTGGAACTTTGTCCTCATGAGGTGAAGAACCGTGTATTGCCACAGAGAGAGGTTTGAAGGCCACAGCACATGACCAACCACAGAGCTTTCCTCCAGTGGACACACCGGTTTATCTCCTTTACTCAACACTCACTGCTTCAAACTCTTTAATAACTCTTTGATAACGTTTTATTAACGAGTCCAGTCGTAAACTCAGTGTGTTGTGAGATTTTTATTCCAACAAATTTTACACAAGATTCACACAAAAACCGCTGTTCTGAGCACTAATCGTTTACCAAATACATCATTATAAGTTAATTAATTAAAGCAGGTTTGTTAAGAGAAATTAGGTTATGAAACATTTAAACACAGCACAGAGCTGCTCTGAATCTCACAAACATCAAGAAAAGTCTAGTACAATAAAGTTCAGACGTTCTGTAGTGATGAAATATGATGGAACATCGGTGACAGATTGATAAAATAAAAGCTACAGCTTCAGAATATTCTGTACCTTCGTCTTGAAATAATGGAACTGTTAAAAACCAACACTCTAGTGCCACCATCTGGTCAAATTGTGGCCTAATTTGGAAATAACTCAATGGTCATAACTTTTGAACAGTGTGTCCAAAATGTAAAAGCCAGGCCTGGATTCTGGGTGGAGACGAGTTTAGGGATGTCAGTTTCTGCCTAATTAGATTTTCATCTTGGAATTTGTTAAAAACTGTTCATCCAATAATCACCAAATTTGGTGACACACGTCATCTTCAGAGTAAACCGCATGAAAATGATCCAAAGAATTACGATGACTCCAAACGGATTGTCCATAAAGGGTCAACGAATCTGACAGCAAAATGGAAAAAACAGGAAGTGAGGCTGTATCTCAGCAACGATCTTGCATACTCACACAATTCTTGGTAGGCCCCTTCAGGACCATGCCCTGAGGCTATGCTACAAATTATGTGACACCACCGCCTACTGCTCCAAAGTTACAATAACATGCTAAAAAACACTTACATCTAACTGCTACTTCTACTACTCGTCCTCCAAAAGTTGTCCAATCTTCTGCAAATTTGACAAATGAGTGAAACTACAAATTATTCAAGAATCCCTTTGACTATAGTTATGGCTCTGCTTTCCTGTCATTGCTTATGCAACAACTGTAGCACATCTGTGAATGTGCTGCTCACCGAGTCTGGGTGCTTGGCCCCCGGAAATGCTGCTTACAGCTTTAATTATTATTATTATTATTATTATTATTATTATTATTATTATTATTATTATTATTATCATTATTATTATTATTATTATTATTATTATTATTATTATACTCAGTGATTAATCAGTATGTGTGTAATAAATGTTTGAGTCTCTGGTCATTAATAAATTACACTCAGAAATAAAAAATATTAAAAATATTAAATATTAAAGCCATGAAAGGCAGACATGTCGAGTTTGAGTGAAACAATGAACTTCACCACATCATCATAAAATCATTAGATCATCAACTGAACTACACTTTTCTTTATTAAACTCTACATGTAAGCGCGCACGCGCGTGTGTGTGTTGCTAACAGTAATCCCTATTATTAGCAGCACTAATGTAAACAGTATTAACTCTAATAACTGCATTAATCTTTCCAGCGCTACGTGTTATGCATGACAATCTTGCTACGCTAACGCTGCTAACATCACATAATATCACAGTCATTTGTAACATCAAATCACTATTATTGAGTGATATGGTATGTATTCCATCTTATGCTAACAGCAGTGCTAATGTCACTATTACTAACTGAATGCTAACTGCAGCAGTAGTCAGTGACATTCAGTACTAACCAGCTAACAGTGCTAACAGTGCTATCCCCACTATTAGTCAACCAGTGTGGCAAGCTATTGGCAACCCTGCTAACACCTAAACTAATTTTTGATATTCTGCAGGTGATAATATCAGTGCTAATAGCTTTTGTTAATGCTAACTAAAACGCTTCGATCAGTGCTATCCAGTGCTAATCAGTGATGCTAAAAGTTCTAACTATAAATTAATCAATGTTATTCAGTATTTATTAACAATGTTAACTCCACCATTAATAAGTGAAAAACAGTATTAACTGGCTAATGCTTGCAGCGCTAGCTCCTTATTTAGTGATTATATTGGTGTTGGTACTGTTAGCATAAGCAATGCCTCCAGTGACAGCCATCTAATGCTAATACTGCAACTGATTAATGGTAAGCAATGTTAACAGCCTAATGTTACTGATGCTAGATTCACCTTGAATCAGTGATAACCAGTGTTAGTTCATGCTAACAATGCTAACACCACTTTTCTTAACCAGTTGATGCTAACAGTGCTGTGACTAGCAAGTGGGAGTTTAGTGTTAACAGTACAGTGGAGTTTAGCATTAGCTTCAGGGATAAGGACGTGTTCACATGGTGTTGGTTAGGTGCTGTTTGCTGGTGTCTCATCTCCGCTAGCACTGGTTTCGCTCTTCAGACACATGCTCGGTGCTGCTACAGCGGGTGGAGCAGAGGTTAGAGCTCCGTCACCGATGGAGGCAGGTGAGGAGTTTTCTGTGCCTCCCTGCTCCTCGTGAACACGCATGTGCTTGGTCAGGTGGTCTGAGCGCATGAAGACACGTGGACAAACGCTGCAGCTGAAACGCTTGGCACCGGTGTGCGTCTGCAGGTGGCGCTGCAGCTCGTCAGAGCGCGTGAAGCGTTTCCCACAGAACAGCCAGTTGCAGACGAAGGGCCGGTCTCCGCTGTGCCAGCGTAGGTGAGCTTTCAGGTGCGACGTTTTCACATAGGCCTTCCCACAGCCCGGGATGTGGCAGTTGTGCAGGTGTTTGCGCTTGTTGGCATCATCGCTGTCATTGCTGGTTCCTAGAGACTCTGCACTCAGGCAGTTTGGGCAGCGACAGGCTGTTTGACCCGGAGCTCTGGTTCCAGATCGGCGCTGCGATTTGGGCCGTGCCGATCCGCTCGCTCCCTCCTGCGAGTCCTCCAGGGAAAAGGAGGTGGCATGATGTGGAGTATGCAGCATGTCCGGTGCCATTGGCTCCATTTTAAAGCCATCAGGTGGGTAAAGTGGACCAGCATGGGGTGAGGAGGGCAGGCAGCACATCTGAGCCTCAGGGTTGTAGGTGCTGACGGTTGGCTGCAGACCCATGGACCCACCCTGAGCCATGGCCCCGCCCCCAACCCCGAGCCCTTGTGATCCCTGCAGGTCCATCCAGCCTCCTGCAGCTCCACCGTGTAGATCCCACCAACCAGACATGCCCACCTCCTCTGGGCCTCCAGGGGGCGCCGCACGCAGCCACGGCTCATACGGGTGTGCCATGGAGAGTGTGTGTGTGTGTGTGTGTGTGTGTGTGTGTGTGTGTGTGTGTGTGCTTTTTTCTGTGAGTGAGGTGTATTTTGGTGTTTATTCGACTGGGCAGAGTGTTGTTCAGCACATTGCAGGCACGCTCGTCTTGATGTATTCAAATAAAGGAGATCTGTGGAGGGGAAAAAAACTCAATAAATAACACGACAGTAGATTCACAAGCAGCGGAGTAAACAGTGTAATACTGCACCACTTAGGGTAGTTTGTCTGTTTCTTAGTGTATTCATGGTAGATGAGTTACATTTACGGTAGTTTGTTTATTTGTTAGTGTGTTTACGGTCGGTGTGTTACTCTGGAGGTCTGTTTCATGAAGCCGGTTTAGGTGGTAAGTTTGGGTAAAATCTGGTTTTTTGGTCTCAGCAAGGTGGATTGGTTTTTAGCAGGTTTCATTGCCATGGTAACATAAACTACACAGATATCCTTCTCCAGAGAGGGTTTAATTCTGGGTAAAAAACTCAAACCCAGCTTGGACCAATCAGCTGCAAGCAAAGTGATATAAATCTGACGTAGTAACGTTCACCCTTTAGCGTTTGTGTTGGTTTTTTCAGATGACCATCTGTATGAAAGACATGGATCTTCAGCAGATGGTGTAGTTTATCTACACCGGGTTCTCGAGCCGCTCATCAAACATCTGACATGCCGAAGCCACGCCCCTTACTGTCCCACACACTGTGTGTGTTGCTTTGTGGTTTTCTGCGAGTGCAACATATCTTCATGCGGTGGCTTTATTCCCGTCCTAATATATTGCCACAGATTGATATTTATTCATTAATATGTTATTAAAATAACTGAAATGAAATGAAATTAGGTGACAGAAGTCGGGGTTATAACTTTTCAGTCCGTTTATTCCGGTTGGGAGTCTATAAAAGTAAACGTATACATTTACACTCTCGGTAATGTTCCCGAGCTCTGGCAGCTGAAACGGTGTGATTTTGGTGGTTGGTGTAAATTCCTCATATTTCTGAGAATAATTTCTTGTTCTTTAACCGGAAGTTTGTACAGCCGCTGTATTCCCTGATGAACGCTATCGGCTGTTTGCTGCAAACGTCTGGCGTTTCTGTGCATGTGCACGCTGAGTAAACACTGATTCAGGGATGAAACCTGCAGTTACTGAGAAAGTTTATAAGCAGCTTCATGAAACCTGTTCACCTGAATGACCCCGGGTTAGATTACTCTGCTTTCATCCACTCCAAACTTACTCTGTACCTCTGAGTTTGTTCGACTCGCGTTGTGAAACAGGCCTCAGAACTTACAGTAGTTTGTTTAATTGTTATTTATTTGTTAGTGTCAAGTTGTAGCTTTCTCCTATGAAGCTACACGTTTATTGATTTTTCAGAGTGACATTATGGAAAATTTCATAAAAATGAATCACTGTTTCCACAAACACACTTCCTGTCTCTCTCTCTCACACACACATACACACTCACACACACACACTTGCTGACAGCAGTGTCCTACGCTGGAAGCCTTGCCATGGTGCTGACGGCTTTGACTCCCCTTCCCCACCAACACACACACACACACACACACACACACACACACACATAGTGAGGAAAGACAGAAAAACATGTCTCAACATGGCACATAAACATACATCTAAACTGCCAGGTACTTCCCACAAGCTGGAGGAAGAGCTGTATTTAAAGGGAGTGTGTGTGTGTGTGTGTGTTTATGAATTAAATGCATTAATAATGTTCCATATATAAAAACAAGCAAATACTATAGTATGTCCAACATGTGTGTGTGTGTGTGTGTGTGTGTGTGTGTGTGTGTGTGTGTGTGTGTGTGTGTGTGACAAAGAGAGAGAGGGGGGGAGCATTTATTGCAGGTAGGTGGATTCCAGCTGTGAAGACCTGCTGACAGCTGTAGCCCCGCCCATCAGGAAGAAAGAGAGAGAGCCTAAGTGTGTGTGTGTGTGTGTGTGTGTGTGTGTGTGTGTGTGTGTGTGTGTGTGTGTGTGAGAGAGAGAGAGAGAGAGAGAGAGAGAGAGAGAGAGAGAGAGATTTATAAAGCAAACAGGTTTAACTGTCTGCCAGACAGACGTACAAATGTAGCCTGGCAACATGCCACTACCACACACACAAACACACACACACTCACACACACACAGAACATTCTGTCACTGCTAAAATAATATCTACATACACACAACACATTCATGTTTCCTGTGAGACTCTCTCTCTCGCTGTGTGTGTGTGTGTGTGTGTGTGTGTGTGTGTGTGTGTGTGTGTGTGTGTGTGTGTGTGGGAAGAGGGAGTTGATTTTGAGGATGGGAATTAAGGATCACTCACAACACAAACGCAGCCACTTAATCTGTTTAAGACAGAACACCACAGGAGATCCTGTACACACAGGAACACACACACACAGCCAACACTCTGTGTGTGTGTGTGTGTGTGTGTGTGTGTGTGTGTGTGTGTGTGTGTGTGTGTGTGTGTGTGTGTGTGTGCATGAGTGATTTAGGTGCATGGACTCAATAAGAGCCATAAACAGAGGGGAGACTTAGTGGGGCCAGTGCTGTGTGTGTGTGTGCGTGTGTGTGTGTGTGTGTGTGTGTGTGTGTGTGTGTGTGTGTGTGTGTGTGTGTGTTGTTGGGCTCTGAAGTGCACCTCTTCTGCACACATAAACATATAAACTGTGGGTTCTTTAGCCTTCACCATCCTGTAATATTTGAGAATATCCAAATGAGGAAATTAATCAACAACCAAGTGTACAGTTACAGAATGCCCGAGTCTTCAAGCTACGCTATATGTCCAAAAGTATGTGCACCCCTGACCATCGCACCCATATGTGCTTGTTGAACATCTCATTCCAGATGTATTCCCCCTTTACCGTTATAATGCGCTCCACTCTTCTGGGAAGGCTGTCCACTAGATTTTGGGGCGTGTCTGTGGGGATTTTGGGCATGGCTCTGGTGATTTAGGGGCGTGGCTATGGGGATTTGTGTTTATTCAGCTACAAGATCGTTAGTGAGGTTGAGGTCAGGTGCTGGTGATGATGCTGATGTAAGGAGACTCCAGTTCCAGTTCATCCCAAAGGTGTTCAGTGGGGTTGAGGTCAGGGATCTGTGCAGCACACTCGAGATCTTCTACCTTCTTCCAACCTTCACACACCACGTCTTCATGGAGCTCGCTTTGTGCACAGTGTGTGATATTGGAACAGTGTTTGAGATTCTGAGTTCCAGTGAACGGGAACTGTAATACTACAGTGTACAGAGATGTTCTATACAACTGTGTGATTTAAACTTTGCAGTAACAGTCTGGGGAAGAACCACATACTGTATGGGTGTGATGGTCAGGGGTGCACATACTTTTGGCATTACAGTATATAGATTTAGTATAAATTAATGCATATGTGGTATATTTATAGAAGTGCAGACCCTAATCTAGCATATTCTGAATCATTTCAGAACATAAAACCTTCACTGATAAGGTTTTAATGTATCACATTCAAAATAAGAAATGGAGCAATGTGGCTGTTCACTTCATATTCTCACTGTCAGAATATAATAAACTAATATAAAGCACACACACAAACACACACACACTGAGGTACACACTGCTGGGAGTGGGGTTTAAAGTGGATCTTATAGGCTTAAACCACTAGCGAAATCAGCCACAAGAGCTGTGTATTTATTGTTGCTTATTTAGGGGCTAATTGGTGCAGATCCTAAGACAGCTATGGAAACGGCTAAACAATGCACAAACACAATCATACACCGTGATCAGTTTAACTTCATTTCCCAAACATTAACCTACACAAACAGTCCACTTATCAACCACAGGAACATTTATAAAATACCACTTATACTAAATTACAGCAATGTAACAATTATTAACCAAAAGGTGGAAAATAATTAGCATGTGCAGCATTTACAAAATTTTTATAATGTATTTTTCTCAAAGTTAGTGATCGACACAAACAGAGTAATCATTAAAAATGCTGAAATTTGATATTCTACAATGGGTAATAGTTAACAGACAGTATATGGAGGTGTTCAGTGATATATACAATATACATTTTATGGCCAAAATGATATGGACACCTGAGCATCAACACCTATATGAGTCTGCAGGACATCCCATTCCAAAATCATGGGCATTATTATGGAGTTATTCCCCTTTGCAGCTATAACAGCCTCTTCGTGGATTTACACTAGAAACTAGTACAGTCTGACACTCAGACAGACAGTAGCATGTACAGTCAGTCAGTAGCATCTGACAGTCAGACGGTGACACATACATTCGGTCGGTAGTGTCTCTGACATTCAGACGGTGAGGTGTACAGTTGGTCAGTAACGTCTGACACTGAGACGGTGATGTATACAGTCAGTCAGTAGCGTCTGGCACTCAGACAGTGAGGTGTACAGTCGGCCAGTAGCGTCTGACACTCAGACGGTGACGTGTACATTCGGTCAGTAGCGTCTGACACTCAGACAGTAACGTATACATTCGGTCAGTAGAGTCAGACACTCAGACGGTGACGCGTACATTCAGTCAGTAGCGTCTGACACTCAGACAGTGAGGATACAGTCGGTCAGTAGCGTCTGACAGACAGATGGTGACGCGTACAGTCGGTCAATAGTGTCTGACACTCAGACGGTGACGTATACAGTCAGTCAGTAGCGTCTGACAGTCAGACGGTGACGAGTTCAGTCAGTCAGTAGCGTCTGACACTCAGACGGTGATGTGTACATTTGGTCAGTAGTGTCTGACACTCAGACGGTGAGGCGTACAGTCGGTCAGTAGCGTCTGACAGACACACGGTGACGCATACAGTCGTTCAATAGTGTGACACTCAGACGGTGACGTATACAGTCAGTCAGTAGTGTCTGACACTCAGAGAGTGATGTGTACATTCAGTCAGTAGCGTCTGACACTCAGACGGTTAGGTGTACAGTCGGCCAGTAGCATCTGACACTCAGACGATGACGTGTACATTCGATCAGTAGCGTCTGACAGGCAGACGGTGAGGCATACAGTCGGTCAGTAGCATCTGACACTCAGACGGTGACGTGTACATTCGGTCAGTAGCGTCTGACAGGCAGACGGTGAGGCATACAGTCGGTCAGTAGCGTCTGACAGGTAGACGGTGAGGCATACAGTCGGTCAGTAGCGTCTGACAGATAGACGGTGACGCGTACAGTCGGTCAGTAGCATCTGACAGACAGACGGTGACGCATACATTCGGTCAGTAGCATCTGAAACTCTGATGGTGACGTGTACAGTCGGTCAGTAGTGTCTGACACTCAGACGGTGGTGCGTACAGTCGGTCAGTAGTGTCTGACACTCAGACGGTGATGCCTACATTCGTCAGTAACGTCTGAGACTCAGACAGACGGTGACATGTACAGTCAGTCAGTAGCATCTGACACTCAGACAGACGGTGACATGTACAGTCAGTCAGTAGCATCTGACAGTCAGACGGTGACACATACATTCAGTCAGTAGTGTCTGACATTTAGACGGTGAGGTGTGCAGTCGGTCAGTAGTGTCTGACACTCAGACAGTGAGGTGTACAGTCGGCCAGTAGCGTCTGACACTCAGACTGTGGTGCGTACAGTCGGTCAGTAGTGTCTGACACTCAGACGGTGATGCCTACATTCGTCAGTAATGTCTGAGACTCAGATGGTGATGCGTACATTCAGTCAGTAGCATCTGACACTCAGACAGTGACGTGTACATTCGGTCAGTAGCGTCTGACACTCAGACGGTAACATGGACAGTCAGTCAGTAGAGTCTAACAGACAGACGGTGACACATACATTAGGTGTCTGACACTCCGATGGTGATGCGTGTCATTCGGTAGCGTCTGACACTCAGACGGTGACGCGTACATTTGTCAGTAACGTCCGACACTCAGACGGTGAGGCGTACAGTCGATCAGTAGTGTCTGACAGTCAGACGGTGACGCGTACATTCGGTCAGTAACATCTGACACTCAGACGGTGACGCGTGCAGTAGGTCAGTAGTGTCTGACACTCAGACGGTGATGCGTACAGTTGGTCAGTAGCATCTGACACTCAGACGGTGATGCGTACAGTTGGTCAGTAGTGTCTGACACTCAGACGGTGATTCGTACAGTCGGTCGCTAGTGTCTGACACTCAGACGGTGACGCATACATTCGTCAGTAGTGTCTGACACTCAGACGGTGACGCATACATTCGTCAGTAGTGTCTGACACTCAGACGGTGACGCATACATTCGGTCAGTAGTGTCTGTCACTCAGACGGTGACGCGTACATTTGTCAGTAACGTCTGACACTCAGACAGTGATGCGTACATTCGGTCAGTGATGTGTACAGTCAGTCAGTACACAGACAGTTATAAAACTTGTACATTACATTATATTACTGTACTCGGGTTGTTCAGGGTAGCTCTGGCTCTGTGTGTGTGTGTGTGTGTGTGTGTGTGTGTGTGTGTGTGTGTGTGTGCGCGTGTGCGTGTGTGTGTGTGTGTGTGTGTGTGTGTGTGAGTGTGTTTCATTGAGACACTATGATTACTCCTCAACTCTAAACCCTCTTACCCTGCACAGTAACCATTTAACACAGTACAATGACAAGCGATGAAACACTAAGAGTTTATTTACTAATCTCTTACACGTCTTTACATTCTATATATTATATAATAATCACATATTAATAAACACTAATATACTTTAATAACCACCTCGAGCCTGGTTTAAACTAATTAAGCTAATATAACATTGTGGACTGAAAGTGTGGAGTTTGTTGCAGTTTTCTGGACTTTTGTTAAAATGCGTTAAAGCTTGTAACCTGTCAAAACAGGAATGTCATAAAATAAACTCTGAAAATATCTGAAATGTCTAATCTGTTGTAAGTGTCGCAGGGAGAGCGCCAGGAAACAGTTGTGTTCCAAAATTGTATATATTATTGTATTACCGTGTTTTCTCATGTAAATCTTATAAACTACTACCTCTTATAAATGCTGATCTGAGTTCATTATATTTAACGTCATGAATGCCAGTGCGGTCTTTACGTGTGTGCTGTTCTTCATCTCAGTTTTTAAACACCTCTAACACCGCACATTACACTGTCTTTTGTAAACAGATATAAAACAGTAGTGTGCATTAAATTAATGAACAGTCTGATGTGATTCTGTCCAGCATGATGCTTTCCAAATACGATTTTAAAAAAACGCTGTCTTTAACAAATAGAACAAAACAAAACATTTATACATGTAATGTATCATCTAATCTAATATCAGCATATGCCTCTCACTGAGTTGAATTCATTTTGCCCTCGTTTCTTTACACGGTAATAAAGATCATCACAGAGCAGTGTGGTGGTGATCACGAGACCGATGGCGACAGTGGTGAGAAGAAAAGCTCCCTCATCACGCCGTTGGTTTAGACCAGTTTCAGCTGGCAGACGTTAGATCATCAGAATTTACCAAAGCCCTGTACCAGTACAGACCAGTGACGGAACGACGCAGCACAAGATTTCACACTCAAAGTTACACGGAATTAAAATTAGGATAGACATCCAGATAATGTGTAATGAAACGTGTGAACTTCTGAAGTTCTGTATTAGTAAGAAAATCAGTAAACGTGCAAGTCAGGTAAATAAATAAGGAAAAACAAGGATAAATAAGGAGGAAAAACAGCACACACATGCCTCTCTCTCTCTCTCTCTCTCTCTCTCTCTCTCTCTGTATAAATAGATGAGAACATGATCAGATCTGAACCGCATTTTAAACAAGAGAAAGTGTATGGAATCTGAGAATCTGACCAAATTAAGTGAATTAAATGGGTTTAGAACATTAGAACTTACACCCGCTACAAATGTACAACTTTTTTTTCAGAATAAACGTCTTTCTTCTTTATGTGAGATTATTTCACTAGCATGATTATTTTAGAAGTTAACAGTGACTGTCTTTATTACTGAAACCAGACGAAAGGCGCGCGCACGCTTCTTTTCTCCGGCTCCACGTATCGCTGAACTCTTTCAGAACCTTTTCCCTTCATATTTACATCTTTTACTGTATTGTTTAAAACAAAATAAAATAAAGTGTAAAGGCTTGTAAAGTTTTGGTGTTTACCTGTGTGACGGTGAGGAGCTTCACCTGGCTGCTCCCTCTGCACGCGCGCGCCTCTGAAGTCTCTCCACCGCACCGCACCGCACCAGACCGGATCGGATGTGCGCGCGCGGATTGACTTTATGACGTGTTAATTCACGGAGCCACACCTTTTCAGCTCGCGACTCTTTGAAGATGGAGGAAGCTGCGAGCGGAAGGGTTAATGTTTGTTCCAGTGTGTTGGTACAGCTCATGTTAATGTCACTCAGATGGATTCTTTCTGATTTAAATGTATTAATCGTTTCTCCTCGCGCGCGGTTCATTCTGTCCCTTTCATCTCATCCCCCCTGTGTCCAAAATCACCCGCGTTGAACTGGTACTGAATCTGGAACCAGACTAAACACATGTCACTGTTTTACTTCATGTGCTTTGTGTATAAAGTGTCATCATTGGTAAAGTTCTGTGGTATAAGAGGAATAAAACACTTGGGGAGTGCTGAGAGGGGAAAATAATTTGGGATGATAGCAGTAACCAACATCTGTAACACAACACACACACACACACACACACACGCACACTCTGGGTGTTAATTCAACACTGGGGATTTTACTGTGCACACAATTCTATTCAGTTCAGTGTGATTAGTACAGCGCTTTTTACACTGGACATTGTCTCAAAGCAGCGTTACAGAAACATATAAACACAGGATGGAGATTTTAAGTGTGTGAATTTATCCCTATTGAGCGAGCCGGCAACGGTGGCGAGGAAAAACTCCCTAAGACGAAGAAACCTTGAGAGGAACCAGACTCAGAAGGGAACCCGTTCTCTCACACACACACACACACACGCACACACGCACAGTGTCAAGTACTTATTCAAACTATTATAATAATATCATTATGTGTTTATGCATTCAGTCCTCTATATAATCAGGTTGTGACATCACGTTAATACACCCTGGAGCTGTTGCCGAACTCACAGTGTGTGTGTGTGTGTGTGTGTGTGTGCGCGCGTGTGTGTCTGAGAGAGAGACAGAGAGAGAGAGAAGCAGTCTGGTATCTTCTGTAACACTTGGTGGAAGGAGCTGGAACAGTTAGAAGAAAAGCCATGACAGCTGATCTCTGAGTGCAGGTAAAGAACCAGAGTGGAGTGAGTTCTGATCTCCAGACAGGTAGAGAGAGAGAGAGAGAGAGAGAGAGAGAGAGAGAGAGACAGAGCAATTCAAAAAAGCAAGTGGGCCTGATCTGATGGAATCCTAAACGAAATGATTAAGCACACAAACAAAAAAATTCTAATTATCCAATCTTAAATGATTCCACTTGATTCTGAGTGTAGGTTATTTCCCTGATATCTGAACTCAAGGTCTTAACACCTATTTTCAAAAGTGGAGCTAAATTCAACACTAATAATTACCGAGGCATCTGTGTGAACAGCAACCCGGGGAAGGTTCTATGCAGCATCATTAATTCGAGACTTATAGACCTTGTTATGAAACACAGTGTCTTGAGTAAAAATCAGATTGGATTCATAACAAATCACCACACCAGTGATCATATTTCCACCCTACACACCCTAACTTACACGTTAACCAAAACAAAAAAACTAATATTTCCATGCTTTATAGATTTCCAAAAAGCATTTGATTCAATTCGGCACAAAGGTCTGTTTGATAAAATTCTTGAAAGTGGTGTAGGAGGTAAAACATGATATCATCTGATCCATGTACACAACAAGTGCAGAATTAAAATTGGCCACAAAAGAACCAAATTCTTCCCTCAGGAGCATGGAGTGAGACAGGGTTGCTGCCTGAGCCCAACACTATCTAATATATATTACTGAATTGACCTCCGTTTAGACTGCTCATCAGCACCCGGTCTCCCTCTACGCGACTCAGAGGTCAAATTCCTGCTCTACGCAGATGACCTGGACCTGCTGTCCCCCGGCGTTCGGGGTCTACAGCAGAACCTGGACCTGCTGTCCCCCAGTGTTCGGGGTCTACAGCAGAACCTGGACCTGCTGCAGCAGTTCTGTCAGACCTGAATCCCACTGGAGATTTCGTGCAGCAGTGAATGAGCCGACGGAGAAAACACGCAGGGCTTCTACACAATTACAAAACAAATCCAAATTCCAATTCGAATCTGCCTCAAATTATACGAGTCAGTAATGGAACTAGTTCTGCTGTACTGTAGGGACGTCTGAGGGCCAGTCACAAAAATATATGAATGTATAGAGAAAGAGAGAGAGAGAAACCGAGAGAGAAAGAGAGAGTCAGAGAGAGAAAGAGAGAGAGAATGAGAGAGTCAGAGAGAGAGAAAGAGAGAGAGAATGAGAGAGTCAGAGAGAGAGAAAGAGAGAGAGAGAAAGAAAGAGAGAGAAAGAGAGAGAGTCAGAGAGCAAAAGAGAGACAGAATGAAAGAGTATGAGAGAGAGAGAAAGAGAGAGTAGAGAGAGAAAGAGAGAGAGAGTCAGGGAGGTATGAAGTGAGAAGTGAGAGGAGTGTTGATGTGCAGTCAGTTTCTCAGCTTCACTCATCAGAGAGGAGACGTCTGTGATCTCTGTCACACACACACACACACACACACACACACACACACACACACACACACACACACACACACACACCAGGCTTTACTCCTGTCTCAACTTGTTAGATGAAAACCTCACACAGCTGAGACAGACAGGAAACAATTTCATCTGTCTCACTGCCATCTCACTGATTTCTCTCTCTCTCTCTCTCTGTCTCTCTCTCTCTCTCACACACACACACACACACACACACACACACACACATACACACACACACACACACACACACACACACACACACACACACACACACACACACACACATACACACACACACACACACATACACACACACACTATGCAAACAAGCATTATGGTGTGTTTGCAGTAGACATGTTCTTTTTGTATGTGAGATAAGCATTTAGCTTTAATTTGCTCGCTGTCTCACGCTCGGCCACATGGCTTTGTTCTACATCCCATAATAATACACGTATCCATAGTGTATATAGTGTAACTATGCAGATATAATAGACACTATCTATATACCTGTCTGTCTGTCTCAGTATAAACCTGTCTGTCTGTTGGACTGTGTATATATCCATGTATATATCTGTCTATCTGTCTTGCTATCTTTCTACCTTTCTATCTCTTTATCTGTCTGTCTGTCTCTCTATCTGTCTAGCTATCTAATTCTTTATCTGTCTGTCCGTCTCTTTATCTGTCTCTATATCTGTCTATCTGTATATTTCTATCTGTCCCTCTATTTGTCTATCTATCTCGCTATCTGTCTCTCTATCTGTCTGTCTGTCTGTCTCTCTGTCTCTCTATTTGTCTATCTGTCTCGCTATCAGTCTCTCTTTCTTGCTATCTGTCTATCTGTCTCTCTATCTGTCTATATGTATATTTCTGTCTTTATCTGTCTATCTGTCTCTCTGCCTCGCTATCTGTCTATCTGTCTTGCTATCTGTCTATCTGTCTCACTATCTGTCTATCTGTCTGTCTATTTGTATATTTATACGTTCTACGTATATTTATTCATTTTCATATGATTCATTTACATGTGATTCATTTTCATGTGATTCATTTTCATGTGATTCATTTTCATGTGATTCATTTACCTTTTCTCTTCTCTCCTCCCTTCCCTTTCCCAAATATTTCATTGAGAAGAAGAAAAAGAAAAAAAAATAAATAAATAAAAAACAAAGTCAAACAAAATTAAAAGTACCAAAAACCCAAATAGTCTGCGCACTATAACAAATATAATGTCCTTAACTTTTAAAGACTTGTAAAATAATATACAGTGTAGCACGTAAAGATGAGGAAACAACATTAATAAAATGAAATAAACTCTAACCCGGTCAGAGCATCAAAACAGAGCAGCACATTAATACAGAAGTGAATTTAAGAGGAGTGAGTCCACAAAATCTAAACGAAGTAAAGCACCGACAATATCTTCAATAAGAATCCGAATTCTGTAGAGTTGGAAGGGCGAGTGCAAAAAAAGAATAAGAGTGAAAAAAGTTCCACTATATAGATGATGCAGTTCACCCCGATGTCAAGAGTTTAACATAGTCTCCTGCTTCCTCCGCTGAAATAAAGTCCTTCTGAACACCGTGATACGTAATGCGAAGCCGAGCCGGGTGAAGTATTCCATAGAGAGCAACCTCAATACCACGAAGTTGACGCTCAACCTCGTTAAACGCGGCCCGGGCCCGGGCGGTCTTGGCTGTGTAGTCAGGGAAAACGGAGATGGTCAAATCCCTCACTTTAATCTGCTGGAGCTCTCTCGCACGGAGTAAAATATCAACACAGCCACTGTGATAGTGGAATCTGCACACAATAGCTCGTGGTCGTTCACCAGGCTTGGGCTTCGGCTGAAGGGTCCGGTTGGGCCGGTCCAGAACCGGCTCCTTCTCCAGACCAGACGCCTCTTTTAACAAGGCCGCTACAGCAGCGGTTGTACAGGCGTCAGCGCCCTCTGGAACTCCCACTATCCTAACGCTATTGCGCCGTGACCTCGACTCCAAATCCTCACATTTATTCTCTAATTGAGTCACGGTCGCAGTGAGAGACTCGACAGTAGTCTTCATATGAACTATGTCATCGGTGCAGCCGGAGAGAGCGTGCCCCATTTCCCCAACAGTACCTTTCAGTGTTGATATGGTAGCCTCGGCAGCGACTTTATCACCAGCCTGCTGTGTTTTCACGGCCTGCAGGTCAAGCTGGATAGTAGACAGCGCATCCCTGAACACCCAAAAATCCTTTTTAAAAATATCGGCGATGTCCTTCCACAGTAAAGCCAGCAACTTGAGCCTGAGTGCGGCGAAGTCAGGATCACTGCTCGGGGAAGTCAGGGTCACCGCTCGGGGAAGTCAGGATCACTGCTCGGGGAAGTCAGGATCACCGCTCGGGGAAGTCAGGATCACTGCTCGGCAAGGCGGATTCAGGGGGAGAAGGGGACTCGCTCACGACACACACACTAGGTCTCAGTGGTGTCTGAATGCTACCACGGGTTTTCGTGTTCTTTCCAGACATCTTAACGTGCCACAAAGTTCAAAGTGCAAATAAGGAAACGAAGTAGAATAAGTCAAAATATATTATATGACCAAAAAGCGCTAATTAATTACAATTTTAATTGAAATCAGCAGGAGCCTCCGACTTCGCGTCTTACTCCATCGATCACCGAATTCGAATTCCCTATTTGTATATTTCTGTCTCTGTATCTGTCTATCTGTCTCTCTGTCTTTCTATCTGTCTATCTGTCTCTTCATGTGTCTCTCTGCCTCTCTATCTATCTCTTTATCTGTCTATCTGTATATTTCTGTCTGTCTCTCTATCTGTCTCTCTGTCTTGCTATCTGTCTTGCTATCTGTCTTTCTATCTGTCTCTCTATCCTTTTATTTGTCTCTCTATCTGTCTTTCTATCTGTCTATCTGTATATTTCTGTCTCTTTATGTTTATCTGTCTCTCTATCTGTCTCTCTGTTTATTTCCGTCTGTCTCTTTACCTGTCTGTCTGTCTCGCTATCTGTCTAATTGTATATTTCTGTCTCTTTATATTTCTATCTGTCTCTCTTTATATTTCTGTCTCTTTACATTACATTTACATTTATTCATTTAGCGAACGCTTTTATGAAAAGCGACTTACAAATGAGAAAATACACGCAAAGCAATATCAAGCAGAGAACAATACGAGTAGTGCTACTGTACAAGATCTTTAACTGAGTTCCAGAAGAAGCAAAGTGCACAGAGTAGAGGTGTCAGTGCCATGTTTGTTTTTTTATTTTGTTTTTTTGCTATTTATTTATTTATTTATTTATTCATTGTTATGGGTTGGTTGGGTGTTGACGGAAGAGGCGGATCTTTAGCTGTTTTTTGAAGATGGTGAGAGATTCTGCGGTCTGGATTGAGGTTGGAAGTTCATTCCACCACTGAGGAACAGTTAGTGTGAATGTTCTTGAAAGGGATTTTGAGCCACGCTGAGTAGGAAATACTAAACATCGGTCACTAATTGATGGCAGATTGCGTGAGGGAACGTAGGCCTTCAGGAGAGAGTTGAGGTAGGACGGCTCTGTTCCAGACAAGGTCTTGTAGGTGAGCATCAAGGCCTTGAATTTGATGCGGGCAGCTACGGGAAGCCAGTGGAGGGAGATGAAGAGGGGTGTGACATGGGTTCTCTTGGGCTGGTTGAAGACGAGGCGCGCTGCAGCATTCTGAATCATCTGAAGGGGTTTGATGGAGCTGCCGGGAGGCCCGAGAGTAGTGAGTTGCAGTAGTCCAGTTTAGAGATAACATGAGCCTGGACTAGTATCTGTGCAGCCTGTTCGGTGAGGTAGGGTCGGATTTCTCTTGATGTTGTACAGGATGAACCTACAGGACCGTGCAGTTGTTGAGATGTGGTCTGTAAAGCCATCATCAAGTATCACCCCAAGGTTCCTGGCCGTCCTGGTTGGCTTGAGTGTGGTTGAGTCGAGCTGTACAGTGAGGTTGTGGGTGATTGAGGGACAGGCTGGGATGACGAGAAGCTCAGATTTTGCCAGGTTGAGCTTAAGATGGTGTTCCCTCATCCAGACCGAGATGTCCGACAGGCAAGCAGAGATGCGTGCAGAGACAGATGGATCTTCAGGCTGGAAGGACAAATAGAGCTGCGTGTCATCAGCATAGCAGTGATATGAGAAGCCATGAGACTCAATCACCTGCCCAGAGATGTAGTGTCTTTATCTGTCTGTCTGTCTCTCTATCTTTCTATCTGTGTACAGAGCATCCGGAGAGTATTCACAGCGCTTCACTTTTCCCACATTTTGTTATGTTACAGTCTTATTCCAAAATGGATTCAATTCATTATTTTCCTCAAAATTCTACAAACAACACCCCATAATGACCATGTGAAAGAAGTTTGTTTGAAATCTTTGCAAATTTATTAAAAAAAAAAAAAAAAAAAAAGCAGGTTATATAAATAATGAATTGAATCCATTTTGGAATGAGTCCATTCTGT
>NC_030441.2:20384621-20387121 GCF_001660625.3 Ictalurus punctatus | reverse complement strand
GCAGAGTAAAAAAAATAACAGTAGACACCATCAGAGAGATTCTAATGCTTTCCACTACAAGTACCATTACAACTATTACCACCATTGGTCCTTAATGGTATCCACTAGACATAACATGCCACTAATAGAAGACAATAAATTACCTGCAGAGATGCACAGGGACCATTAGAATTTCCATTAGACCATTAAAACCAATACAATTCCCATTATAACCATAACTTTTTTTCAGCAAGGACTTTTATTATGAAATGTGTAGACTTTTATTATGAAACATCATTTCTGCTGCGTGTTGCTGAAACACACCGTGTGTTTATGTAAACGCGTGTGTGGAGTGTGTGTTGTGAGAGTGTGTGTGATCATGTTCTCTCCGCTTGCCTATTAAATTGCTGTCGGATTCAATGACACATGATTAAAGTGTGTGTGTGTGTGTGTGTGTGTGTGTGTGTGTGTAAAATGGTGGTGTATCGGTTCCTCGGTGTCGGCGGTCCGGTGCTCGTTACCGGTTTGATCCCCAGATTCAGTGCGCGGTTTTATAATAATCTGACTAATAATAATAATAATAATAATAATAATAAGTTAAAAAATAAGAACCCGGTCCGGAGTGTGTCGGGGCTCAGAGACGCTACACACACTCTCAGTACACACACACACAGCGGAAGTGTGTGTGTCGCGGAGAGAGAAGTGCGGGTCCGATTCGCCCCCAGTCCCACCGGTAAAACACACACACACACACACACACACACACAGAGAGAGAGAGAACTGTTCACACTGTTCGCTCTGATTTGAATGTAATATGAATAATTAACTCATCGAGATGTTTATCATTGATTAAATCTGCTTCACTCAAATGTGCTTTTTATCCTCGAGGTCAAAGGTCAGAAATCTAATGAAAATACTACAGAGCTGAAACATTATTAATTAATTAATTAATTATTCATGTACCATGCAACATGTAAGAATTTTAAACACATTTACCATGAATATGACTGTGTTGTGTGTGTGTGTGTGTGTGTGTGTGTGTGTGTGTGTGTGTGTGTGTGTTAGGGTTTCTACACCTGGGCGGTTTGCGTACAGCGCTCTATAACTTCCTGTTTGCGAAGCAGCATGGCGGGACGTTTATCCTGCGTCTGGAGGACACGGACCAATCACGCATCGTACACGGAGCAGCACAGGACATCGAACACACACTCGAGTGGGCGGGTACGACATCGCCATGACGATATGTCAATATTACTGATATCACCACAGCAATAAAAGAATAATAACATGATCACTCCAACATTACCTACATGATGATAATCAATCCCACTGATCAGTAATCAGTCCTGCTATGTGTGTGTGTGTGTGTGTGTGTGTGTGTGTGTGTGTGTGTGTGTGTGTAGGTATCCCCCCTGACGAGAGTGCATCTAGAGGAGGAGTGTATGGTCCATATGTCCAGTCTGAGCGTTTGAGTTTGTATTCTGCTGCTGCAGCATCTCTGATAGAATCAGGCCACGCCTACTACTGCTTCTGCACCAATCACAGATTAGAGCTGCTCAAGAAGGAAGCGCTGCATAGAGGACAGACACCACGGTAGTGCACACACACACACTAGTTATCATACCTGAAACACCTATTTTCCTCCTTAAAACGTGTGTGTGTGTGTGTGTGTATTTCAGGTATGATAACAGGTGCAGGCACCTACATGCTGATCAGGTGCAGGAGAACCTGGCTCAGGGCAAACCCCACGCCATTCGTTTTGGTCTCCATGCAGAGGCGGAGCCGTTTGAGGATCTGGTGTTTGGTTGGACAGGGCACGCAGTGGGGGAGGTCGAGGGCGACCCTGTGATCCTGAAGAACGACGGCTTCCCCACCTATCACCTGGCCAACGTGGTCGATGACGCACACATGCACGTGAGCCATGTTCTGCGTGGTGCTGAGTGGCTCACCTCCACCTGTAAACACCTGCAACTGTACCGTGCCCTGCGCACGACTCCGCCCACCTATGCTCATCTGCCGCTACTACTGAACCCAGATGGAACAAAACTGTCCAAACGGCAGGGGGACATCTACATCTCACACTTCAGACAGCAGGGAGCGCTGCCCGAGGCACTGCTCGACCTCATCACTAACTGTGGCTCTGGGTTCAACAGTGAGTGTGTGTGTGTGAGGCAGTCACTGAGGAAGGGAGGCAGTCAGAGAGGCAGTCAGAGAGGAAGGCAGTTAGTGAGGCAGTCAGAGAGACAGTTAGTGAGGCAGTCAGTAAGGGATGCTGTCAGTGAGGGAGGCAGTCAGTCAGAGAGTCAGTCACTGAGGAGTGAGGCAGTGAGGGAGAGAGGTAGTCAGTCAGTCAGTTAGTGAATCAGTCAGTGTATTCAGTAATTCAGTCTGAGTTAGTGATTTAGTCGTCCAGTCAGTGACACAGCAAATCATCTTAATCATCATGTAATATCTTATAATTCTGTGTGTGTGTGTGTGTGTGTGTGCGTGTGTGTGTGTGTGTGTGTTAGGTAATCGTATT
>NC_030441.2:20359621-20379621 GCF_001660625.3 Ictalurus punctatus | reverse complement strand
TCTGTGTTGTAAAGATACTTTGCATCTGGAAAGTGTTCACAGCGCTTCACTTTCCCACATTGTGTGATGTTACAGTCTTATTCCAAAAGGGATTCAATTCATTATTTTCCTCAAAATTCTACAAACAATACCCATAATGACCACGTGAAAGAAGTTTGTTTGAAATCTTTACAAATTTATTAAAAATAAAGAACAAAAAAAGCACATGTACATAAGTATTCACACCCTTTGCTCAATGCTTTGTTGAAGCAGCTTTGGCACTAATTACAGCCTCAAGTCTTTTTGAGAATGATGCTACAGGCTTGGGACACCTATTTTTGGGCAGTTTCTCCCAGTCTTCTTTGCAGGACCTCTCAAGCTCCATCAGGTGGGATGGGGAGCGTCGGTGCACAGCCATTTTCAGATCTCTCCAGAGATGTTCAATCGGGTTCAAGTCTGGGCTCTGGCTGGGACACTCAAGGACGTTCACAGAGTCGTCCTGTAGACACTCCTTCGTTATCTTGGCTGTGTGATTAGGGTTATTGTCCTGTTGGAAGATGAATCTTCGCCCCAGTCTGAGGTCCAGAGCGCTCTGGAGCAGGTTTTCATCAAGGATGTCTCTGTACATTGCTGCATTCATCTTTCCCTCGATTCTGACTAGTCTCCCAGTTCCTGCTGCTGAAAAACATCCCCACAGCATGATGCTGCCACCACCATGCGTCACTGTAGGGATGATATTGGCCAGGTGATGAGTGGTGCCTGGTTTCCTCCAGACATGACGCTTGTCATTCAGGCCAAAGAGTTCAAGCTTTGTCTTGGTCTTGGTCTGAGAGTCCTTCAGGTGTCTTTTGGCAAACTCCAGGTGGGCTGTTATGTACCTTTCACTGAGGAGTGTCTTCCGTCTGGCCACTCTACCATACAGGCCTGATTGGTGGAGTGCTGCAGAGATGGTTGTTCTTCTGGAAGGTTCTCCTCTCTCCACAGAGACATGCTGGAGCTCTGTCAGAGTGGCCATCGGGTTTTTGGTCACCTCCCTGACTAAGGCCCTTCTCCCCCGATCGCTCAGTTTGGCCGGGCGGTCAGCTCTAGGAAGAGTCCTGCTGGTTCCAGACTTCTTCCATTTACGGATGATGGAGGCCACTGTGATCATTGGGACCTTCAATGCTGCAGAAATGTTTCTGTACCCTTCCCCAGATCTGTGCCTCGATACAGTCCTGTCTCGGAGGTCTACAGACAGTTCCTTGGACTTCATGGCTTGGTTTGTGCTCTGACATGCAGTGTTAACTGTGGGACCTTATATAGACAGGTGTGTGCCTTTCCAAACCATGTCCAATCAACTGAATTTACCACAGGTGGACTCCAGTCAAGCTGTAGCAACCTCTCAAGGATGATCAGTGGAAACAGGACGCACCTGAGCTCAATTTTGGGTGTGAATACTTATGTACATGTGCTTTTTTTGCTTATTATTTTTAATAAATTTGCAAAGATTTGAAACGAACTTCTTTCACGTGGTCATTATGGGGTGTTGTTTGTAGAATTTTGAGGAAAATAATGAATTGAATCCATTTTGGAATAAGACTGTAACATCACACAATGTGGAGAAAGTGACGCGCTGTGAATACTTTCCGGATGCTCTGTACATTGGGAACTAAACTCTGCGTGTGTGTGTGTGTGTGTGTGTGTGTGTGTGTGTGTGTGTGTGTGTGTGTGACAGGAGCAGGAGAAGATGGAAAAAGAGAGCAGGCGTGTTAGTACCCTTCAGGAAGTGGAGACGTGCACATCGCAACTTAAACTACTCCTGAACCAACAACATACACAACACACTCCAGAGATGCAGGTCCGTGTGTACAGTGTGTGTGCAGTATGTGTACTGTGTGTATGTGTGTACAGTGTGTGCGCAGTGTGTGTGCAGTAGGGAGTGTATATAGTAAATAGGAAGTCGATTAGAATGGGAATTATTCACATTGATATAATAAATGAATGTAAATGTGTTGATTTGCCTCTCAGCTGTTTAGCTTGTTTATAGCGTCACTGCTGCCAGCTAGAAACTCAATAAAACAATGAATTTCACGTGTGCGTGTGTGCGTGTGTTTGTTGGTGTGTGTGTGTGTGTGTGTGTGTGTTTGCAGGATCTGTATGAGCGCTGTGATAGGCTGAGGTCAAGCCTTTTCCGATTGGCCAGTGACACTGTCGACAACGATGAGGCTTTAGGTTATCATCAAACACACACACACACACACACACACACACACACACACACACACACATATATACTCTCTCCCTCTACTTGTCCTTCCTGTTGCTGAAACATACCAGATCACTAACTCTGCATGTGTGTGTATGTGTGTGTAGCTGAGATCCTACGCAGGAATGATGAACTCACACATGTTATGAATCTGTACAGAGAGAAAACACAGAAACCACAAACAGAGACGGACACGACACTGGGTAAACACTCCATCACCGATACACTCCAACACTGTCTTCTGATTGGCTGTGGTATTGTTAGGTGTGCTCTCATTGGCTCAGACTAGAATGATGTATTCTGATTGGTTCTGTAATGTTTGCTGTTTTTTGCCTGGTCACACACATTTACATTTATATTTATTCATTTAGAAGATGCTTTTATCCAAAGCGACTAAAAATGAGGAAATCAGGCAAAGCGATATATCAAGCAGACAACAATACGAGTAGTGCTACTGTACAAGATCTTTAATTGAGTTCTAGAGGAACAAAAGGGACCTCATGTCTCTCGGAGTAGACACTGCTGGACGTCGGTCATTAACTGATCGCTGATCGCGTGAGGAAAAATTAACCTCGAGAAGAGTGTTGAGGTAGGGAGGTGTTGAGGTTCAATTTGATGCGGGTGGCTACAGGAAGCCAGTGGAGGAGATGAAGTGGGGTGTGACGTGGGTTCTTTTGGGCTGGATGAAAACAAGGCATGCTGCTTCATTCTGATTCATCTGAAGGGTTCTGATGGAGCTGCTGAGATGGTTGGATTTTCTTGACATTGTACAGAATGAACCTTCAGGACCATGCAGGTGTTGAAATGTGGTCCATGAAGGTCAAGTGGTCATCAAAAGTCACCCCAAGGTTCCTGGCCGTCCTGGTTGGCTTGAGTGTGGTTGAGCCGAGCTGTACAGTGAGGTTGTGGTTGATTGGGGGGCAGGGATGGGATGACGAGAAGCTCAGATTTTGCCAAGTTGAGCTTAAGGTGGTGTTTCCTCATCCAGGCTCAAATGTCCGACAGGCAAGCAGAGATACGTGCAGAGACAGATGGATCTTCAGGTTGGAAGGACAAATAGGCCCCAGAGATGTAGTATAAATAGAAAAGAGCAGTGGACTCAGAACCGAGCCCTGGGGAACCCCAGTTGTGAGTTGCTGAGATTCAGAAGCCCCTCTCCTCCACAGTACCTTGAAGGATCTATCTCAGAGTTAGGATTCCACCCAGCGTAGAGCCGTTACAGTGATGTCTAGACCGGAGAGAGCTGTCAGGAGGATCTGATGGTTCAGAGTGTTAAAGGCAGCAGAGAGGAGTAGGATGAGGACACATGATCTGGAGGTTGATCTTGCTAGACGTAAGGCTTCAGTGACGGAATGCAGAGTGGTCTCTGTGGAGTGACTGGTTTTGAAGACAGACTGTTCTGTTCTGTAACGTTTGCTCTTTTCTGATCAGTGAGTCCTGTGAAGTCCTATCACCTGATTGATTTCTCGCTGCTGGGAGATAGCGCCCCCTGTGGCCAAGTGGAGCAGAGCACAACTCTACTGCAGGATGAAGAGCAGCAGAAAATACACGGTACACACGCTTGTCTCTCTCTCTCTCTCTCTCACACACACACACACACATTACAGTGGAGTTTCCTTATTGCTGATGCAGTGTGTAGTTATATTTTAGTGATGCCCTGTAGCATTGTCTTTTTTAATACTTCTTTTCCTAAAATGATGATGATGATGATGGTAATGATGGTGATAATGATGAACATGGCATGATGAAGATGATGGTGGTGATGATCATGAAGATGATGATGGTGGTGATGATGGAGGTGATGATGATGGAGGTGATGATGAAGATGATGGTGGTGATGATCATGAAGATGATGATGGTAGTGATCATGATGGTGGTGATAATCATGAAGATGATAATGATGGGGATGATGGTGGTGGTGATGATGGTGGTGATGATGATGATGATGATGATGGTGGTGATGATGGTGGTGGTGGTGATGATGGTGGTGATGATGATGATGATGATGATGATGGTGGTGATGATGATGATGATGGTGGTGATGATGATGGTGGTGATGATGATGAAGATGATGATGGTGGTGATGATCATGAAGATGATGATGATGGTGGTGATGATGAAGATGGTGATGAAGATGACGGTGATGGTGGTGATGATGATGATGGAGGTGATGAAGATGATGATGGTGATTGTTTTTTTTGTATTTTAGGGGCAGATTCAGGCAGAAACACCCTCGGTGTGAAATCCTACCTCGATGAACTGTTACAGGTTTTTATCACACTTCATAATATATTATTATTTAAAGGTTTTTACTTTTATGCAGTTTGCACGTGCTGATAATCAGTTCTCCAACAATTTGTGATATTTAAAAAGGAGAATGTTGTAGGCCCACATCCCCCGAGTTTCCCTCGGAAGGAGGCTCCCTATCTAGGCGGTGTGTTAGAGATAATGCATGTCTCACTTGGAAAGGAGTGTAGCGACACATTTCTTGTAGGAAAACATGTCCTAGTGGAAAAGTCCATCCCATAAACTTGTTTACTTGTTCAGAGCACATACGAGTGTGTGTGGAAGAACACGGGGGACGTGGTGTACTCCGAGTGAAGTGTTATGCAGTGACTTTTTAAAATGATGTAGTTTAATAAGAATGAGATTAGGAAAGGGAATATCAGTCCATGGCGTTAGATCACACATGATGTCTGTTTGCAGTTGGAGGACACGGTGAAGGTTACGAGAGAGACAGGACAAATGGAGATGGCGTACAGAAATGAAGACTACAATACCCATAATGCATCAGTATTAGCAGCAATGTGAGTGAAAGCTGGGAAATGGAGTATTTCAGTTCTTTTGTGACTTTAAGTTCTGAGATGTTGCTCTTGCTGCTCTTCAGTGAACCAGAGCTTCGGTCCAGATCAGCTTCCAGAGACAATCAGCCAGTCGGTCCAGGTGGTCTTCCTGAACCCCGCCCTGTTTCATCCCTCTCTGACATCACTGTCTCTCTGGACTCTATTACGCCCAGTGAGTGACATGTCCAGTGACAAATGGGAATGTGGGAGAATATGATGTGTCTAAATCACATGAAGACTAGAAGATTTATTTAATGTATTGAGGTGTGTGTGTGTGTGTGTGTGTGTGTGTGTGTGTGTGTGTGTGTGTTGTAGGTCACATTAAGCCGATAACAGTGTTTAATCATCGTGGTGTACATGTCTCTCTGCACTTCACTAAAGAAGCTCTTCCATCTCACCCTGATGTTGCTGTCATCATCGTGTCTGTGGTTAACACTTCGCCACTTCCTGTTTCTGACTTCCTCTTCCTGGCTGCTGTTCCCAAAGTAAAGATGCACTTGTTTACTCTGAGTAGCATTTTATCCTGTCACTTTTAATGAAACCTGAGAAACACACTTTACACAAAATCGTTATAAAACTCTGTGTTTAATAAAGTTTTAAATGCATTTTTTTATTAATGATATATAATTTGTAATAATAAGTAATAACAAGAGTCTGTCATTGTGTCCACATTCCAAAACAACTCGCACTGTCCAGGCATTCATCTTCATCCTGCAATCATCATCACTTCATTCATCTACATTCATCTTCATTCATCTACATCTCTCTCTCTCTCTCTCTCTCTCTCTCTCTCTCTCTCTCTCTCAGAGCATGTGTGTGAGGCTGCAGGCAGCTACAGGAAGCACATTACCGCCGTACAGCCCTCTGCTGCCCCCTGCTGCCCTCTCTCAGATACTTCTGCTCTCCAACCCACTCAGGGTATGAATCATGACATCATGAGTTATTCTGGGATCAGAAATGTAACACTGGGGTCATTAAGAGGTCACATAGGTCAATGTGGGGTCAGGAAGGTAATACTGGGGTCATTTTGAGGTCACAAAGTTCATTCTGAGGTTCTAGGTCCTGTAGTTATTTTACACAGTAGATGTATTGATCTGATCATGTGATCGGGACATCTCTGATGCTGTGTATAGTATATTGGTGATGTGATTATCAGTACCAGGGTTTATACTCATTTATACATATATAATTATATTATGCTATTTCGTTTGTTTGTTTGTGTGTGTGTGTGTGTGTGTGTGTGTGTGTGTGTGTGTAGAAGCCGGTGCGTCTGCGTTTCAGAGTGACTCTGAGTCTCGGACAGGAGCGTCTGCAGCAGGATGGAGACATCGACCAGTTCCCTCAGTGGAATTCTTGGATTCACCTTTGACCTTTAATATTTTGTCACATGAACACAGCAACCTGGACTATGTGTGTGTGTGTGGGTGTGTGTTTGTGTGTGTGTGTGTGTGCTCTGAAATAAAGAAGATAGAAACTTGGTAAAGTTTTGAAATCATCTGAACAGGCTGATCAGACACTCGCCGTCACTCTGAGAATGCCATCATCCTTATTTTACTCGGACGAGGGTGTCGTCAAGGTTGTCCTTCATCCCCTCTGCTTTTTGCTGTCGCTATCGAGCCGCTGTCTATCGCATTAAGATCTTCTCCCTTGTTTAAAGGAATAGTTCGATATGGTGTAGAGTACAAATTGTCGCTATATGCTGATGATTTGTTATTGTATGTACCCGATCCTGCTGCCTCTATGCCTGCTGTCTTGGGTGTTCTGGAGACCTTCGGGGTCTCAGGTTATAAATTAAATTTGGATAAAAGCGACTGTTTTCCTGTCAATACTGCAGCATTTTCTCTCCAACAGTCAGATCTACCGTTTCGATTTAGTCAGTAAGGGTTTAAATACCTAGGTATCAACGTGACACGTTCTTTATCTAATCTTTCATCAGCTAACTTCACTCCCCTTATCTCAAAGGTTAAATCCAACATTCAGAGTTGGGGTAACCGCCCCCTTTCTCTAATTGGCAGAATGAATGTCGTCAAAATGAATATATTACCGAAGTTTCTTTTCTTGTTCCAGCAAGTGCCTCTTTCTCTGCCAAAATCATTCTTCGATTCATTGGATAAGATAATTAGTACTTTTATTTGGGGAGGGAAGCCACCAAGGGTCCGTAAATCTTTATTGCAGATGTAGACTTAGTGGAGGACTTGCATTACCCAATTTTCAATTCTGTTACTGGGCTGCGCACATCCATAAACTCTGCTACTGGGTTAAATCTCCTGGATCTTCTTGGTCTAAATTGGAACTATCATCTTGTAGGGAATCCTCTTTACCTGCTTTACTTTACTCCTCTTTACCTACAAAACTCTCCCTATATACTGATAATCACGTTGTCCTCAACACACTTAAGACTTGGTATCAATTTAGACGGCGCTTTAAATTTGTAGGTGCATCCTCTTTGTGTCCTTTAGTCAACAACCTTCTATTTCCTCCATCATGTTTGGACTCTACATTCTCAGTATGGTATGACAAGGGTATTAACCCTCTTACCCCTAAGTTCCCACAGTATTATGTCCCATAACCCTGTATTCCCCAGAGAAACAGCACGCCGACCCTGAGTTCCCGGGCCAAAATCAACATTTTAATTTGAACATTTTTAGGCCTTGAAACAACTTATAATAATGTATTTGTGTAATATTACTTTGAAAATGAAGCAGTTCAGTGTTTTTACTAAACTTATAGCACAATTCTTAACTAGAGAAATGATGAAAAAATGCTCGCTAAAATCCTTCTACTCGTTTAGAAGTACCATACGAGCATCAGCGTGGTCAATGCCTTCATAAATAATAAATAAATAAATGCATTTTAGCGCCAAAAGTCAAGTTTCCGGTGGTAGCAGCAGGTGGTGTTTTCACGAATGCACAGAGAGGGTCAGGTCATGACTCCAGACCCCTGCAGTGTCAGTCGCGCTGGTTGATGCTGAAGATGAAGACGGATCAGGATCCGAATCAGGAGAGTTTGCGTCTCTATCAGTTTCGGTTTCGGTTTCGGTTTCAACATCGCCTGAACTTTCACTGCTGTCTCTATCTAGAATCCTCGCTCGCGCCTGTGTGACTGTGTGTGTTTTCTCTTTTTCACTGTTTTAGATGTACCTGTGTTCACTGTAGGTGTAACTTTAGCTGGAACACGATTAGCTTTGCGCTTTGGCACTGTTAGTTCACTTCTACTAGTGCACCAATATTCACGCTCGGATCTTCATCGTAATGACGGCATAATGTCGTAATCACGTTGTGACGTCATCAACCTTCCGGGTCAAAAAATAATAATTAAATAAGTAAGGAATCATAGCAGAGTAATGCCGGTACACCGGCCTCACGGGGATAACGTTTACATTGTAAATCCTCTATATCGGCCTTACGGGGATTTGGCATAGACGACCAAGCCGGTATATCGTCCTTACAGGAACAGATCAAAGACGACCAAGCCGGTATATCGTCCTTACAGGAACAGATCAAAGACGACCAAGCCGGTATATCGTCCTTACGGGAATAGATCAAAGACGACCAAGCCGGTATATCGTCCTTACGGGAACAGATCAAAGACCGCCAAGCCGGTCTATCGTCCTTACGGGAATAGATCAAAGACGGGTAAGACGGTTTTTCGGCCATACGAGGTAAGAGGGTTAAACAAGTTAGAAATCTGTATGCCGATGGTGTCTTTGATAGCTTTGCCAATCTGTCATCTACTTATGACCTCCCTGTGACGCATTTTTTTCGGTATTTTCAAATTCGGAATTTCGTTTCTAGATGTTTTCCTGATTTCCCCTCTGCGCCTCCTGAACAGGTTGGGAAAGCTTGTTTTCAAACAATCCACATCAGAGAGGAATGATTTCTAGGATTTATGATTTCATTCTGGCGTTAGGTAGTGAGGCGAGTAACAAAATTAGGAATGCGTGGGAAACGGAGTTAGGAGTACAGATAAGTGAGGAGTGTTGGGAACGTGCTATAGGGAGGGTACAGTCTACCACTTCCTGTGCTCGTCTTGGACTTATACAGTTCAAAGTTTTACACAGAGTCCATCTGTCCAAGTCGAGACTTTTTGTGATGTATCCAGAAGTAGAGGACAAGTCTGATGGCTCTCCCTGTCATCTTGGCCATATGTTTTTCTTCTGCCCAGATCTCCATGGTTTTTGGACTGGTTTCTTTACTGTCATGTCCACTATTCTCAGGGTAGATTTAAAGCCTTGCCCACTGATTGCTGTATTTGGGATTCCTGATGACTCAGTTCCACTGAACTCGATACAAAAGGATGTTTTTGCTTTCACATCCCTTATAGCAAGACGTTCCCTACTGTTGCATTGGAAGTCTGCTAAATACCCATCTATCTCCCAGCGGCTAAAGGACGTGATGTTTTTTTCTAAAACTCGAGAAAATAAGATATACGATGAAGGGTTGTATGGACAAGTTTTTTTTTTTTATAAATGGCATCCCTTTATCGTATACTTTATGGAGTTACAGACACTTCCCACTTAAATTTTTGTGCCTGTTGTTGGATTTTACAATATCTATATAACCAGCGATAGTTATTGGGTAGCCATGATGAGCCGGTGGGGCGGGGGGCGGGTTTACTTTTAATTTTGTTTTCCTTTGTTTGTATAAAAAGAAAAAAAACCTGTGAATGTTTACTGATGTGTGTTGCTCAATTTGTTTTTTGTTTTGTTTTTTTTCTTCTTTCTCAATGGAATATTTGGGAAAGGAGGGGAGGAGAGAAGAAAAAAGGTGATGTTCAGCAGACATGTTTGGTAGACGTGTTCAGCAGAAATGTCCAGCAGAAATGTTCAATAAAAATGAAACTGGAAAAAAAAAAAAAAAGAATTCCATCATCCTCGAGAACTGAAAGGAAAACATGGCCACGCCCCTAACAGGTCATTTAATTTCAGCTGCCTTCAGGACCAGATAATACTCTAGAATCAAAAATGTCCACTTTTATAAACACTTTTAAATTCTGGTCAGAGATTTTTGGTCAGATGTTCTCCCCGTGCTTCGGGGCTTTCCTCTGGGTATTCCGATTTCCTCCCCTAGTCCAAACACATGGGTTGTAGACTGATTGGTATCTATAAATTGCCCATAGTGTGTGTGTGTGTGTGTGTGTGTGTGAGAGAGAGAGATTCTGCCCCAGGGTTGGAACCCTGCTCCAGGCTCCCCGTGACCCTGTGTAGGATAAGTGCTACAGAAGTGGATGGAGGGACTGTGATTGGTCAGAAAGTGTCGATTAGTTTTCTATAACAGCAGCTCTGACAGTAGCGCAGGTTTATATTAATCTGCACGTTCTGATATGTTATTGTGACCCTCATTCATTTTCCTTCCACTTTTGTCTGGTTGGTGTTGTGGTGGCAGCTGGCTGAGAAGCTCAGTCCAAAGTTCTCTATCCTCCACCACAGATTCCAGCTGCTCCTGGGGGGAACGCCAAACATTCCCAAAGTAACTGTGGGATATAATCTTTCCAGTGGGTCCTGTGTCTGCCCTGGGGACTCCGTCCAGTGGGATGTTCTGATATAGCTCTCCTCAGAGCTCACTGGGGAGGTGCTTGTAAGGTGCCTGCCCAATCTCAACTGACTCCTCTCGATTCAGAGGAGCAGTAGCTCTGCTCTGAGGTTTTCTTGGAATGTTCAGCTCCTCAGCCTATCATGGAGAGTAAGCCCAGCAACCCTGCTGAGGAACCTCGTTTCCACCACCTACTCACAACCTTCTTTCAGTTACTACCCATAGCGGAGTATCAGGACATAGACTAATCTTACACTGAGCTTCAAACTGAGCTCCAGCTTCACCACCACAGAGCAGTACAACAGCTGATGTATGCAACACTGATGCTGACCCAATCCCTCTATCAATCTCACACTTTCATTTTCTATCACTCGTGAATCCAAAGATCCATCAATTCCTCCACCAGGGTGAGGTCTCTCCACTCACAGCTCTTTTCTGAGAGAGAAACATGGCCTCATACTTGGAGGTCCTGGATTTCCTGGATTTCATTCCAGCACTTCTTTCTTTACACAGTGAAATGTTTCCGTGTCAGATGTCAGGTTCAGATGATGCCGAGTGAACAACATCAGCAAATAATACTGTTACCACTAGCGCCCTATATTTGATATCTCTCTATCTATGGCTTTTCATTTATAACATGTCCATGAAAACCACAGACAAGAGTGTAGACCAGTCACACCCATGACAAGTCCGAAACTGTTCAAATGGTACCGACTTCACACCAAAAGGATCAACAGATGGTACGAATGGTTACGTTCCTCCGTCTCCTGAGGTGCTGAATGTTTTACCAGAACAGCTTTGGGACCATCTTTTAACATGGCTTTTCCAAACTCCTGCCAGGCCTGAGTTTTCACTTCTGCACCTGGTTTTGCTGTAGACCTTCAGGCTCTCCTATACCTCTCAAATGAATCAGGAGAGCCCTTCTTGAGCATTTCTTGGAATCCCAAATCCTTCCACTTGACAGCTTCCCCCACCCCTGGTGTCCAGCAGTGTTTCCTACAGTTAGCGCTGTGACAGGCACCAACAGCTTTCTGGCCCCGGCTTCTAGCAGCTGCCTCTGTGATTGAGGACTTGAACATGAGCCATTCAGACCATTTGTAGGCTGGAGTTAAATTAGTCTCTAGCTGAAACTTCTGCCAGATGTTCCCAAGCAACCCGGAACGGAAAGATCTCGGGTTTCACAGGTAAATCTAGCCAGAGCCCTGATCAATGAATCCAACTTGCCACCAAGTGATGATCATTTGAAGCTCTGCCTGTCTCTTTACCCAAGTGTCCAAAACATACGGTCTCACGTCTGATGATACCATCAGTGACTGACCTCTGGCCCAAGAGTTCTGGTACTAAATCATAAAGTTATATACTTCTTCACATCCCATGGCTTGAATAGTAGTCTAATAACAGGTTCAGCTGTGAGAGGACGTTCCTCCCAATCACACAGTCTAAGTGTCTCCATCATTCCCAACATGAGCACTGAAGTCCCTCAGAAGCACTATGGAGTCAGTATAAAGTTCCCTCTCGAGCACCTGCTCCTCGTCCACTGGGAACCACACCAACTGTGAGGCCTTCAGCCTGGAACTGCTGAGTGTCTCCACAACAGCACACACGGTTTTATATCACATTCATCACAGTTTTTACAGCACACAAACACACACACACACACACACACACACACACACACACACACACACACAGGGTAAAAAGTGAAACAACGAACACCTCATTCCAACACACACTGAATGAAACATGCAGTGTACAAATCTTCATATCTGACTTCCTTTTCCAATTACACTGCCATCCAAAATAACAGGAAATGATCATCACCCCATCTGTAAATGCTTTCAGAATGTGTGTGTGTATATATATATAATGTGTGTGTGTGTGAGAGAGAGAGAGAAAGAGAGAGAGAGAGAGAGAGAGAGAGAGAGAGTGGGAGTGGTTAAGAGTGGACATTCAGTGCTGTCAGGAACTTTCACTTTATTTGTTGGGTTCACACACACACACACACACACACACACACACACACACACACACACACACACACACACACTGGAGGTTCTCCTCGTGCTTTGAGATGGAAGTGTGTGCTTTCTCTTCGTTATTCACAGTATTGTGCCTGGGACTGTATGGGAAATCTACATATGCAGGTGAGCAGGGTGTGTGTGAAAGTATACATATATGTGTGTGTGTGTGTGTGTGTGTGTGTGTGTGTGTGTGTGTGTGTGTGTGTGTGTGTGATATTTTATTTCATTAATAATAAACGTGCTCTATATATTAAGATAATTACCTGTCAGGCACATTGACTTGTGAACCTGCTTAATTTATGTTCGGAGAATCCTCACTCACTGTTCTGTATTAAATCACAGCAGCGTTCGAAAATATCCACAGTATTAAATAAGTGACACAACGACAACAACAAAGACCAGTAGATCAGACTAACCCCGCGTTCACACTAACACACAGCAAGCAGTCCATACAGGATTTCAGAGGTCTTTTTATTGTTGAGGCCAAACATGCTGGATTTTTCTGCAGCTTTTTTCTAAATTTGCGATGCAGTTTGCGTTGTGTTTTTTTCAGAAAACTACTCGGATCTGCGAAGTCGCAGTCGCACTACATGGTTTCGCACTGTCTTTCGCAGTGATGTTTGCTTGATTTTGCGATCATTTCTGTGATGGTGAAATCCTGCAGGGACTGAACAAGTGACGGGAGAACACGAAACCATGATTCCGGGAATCAAAGAAATTTCAGACCACATGTGTGCTGTAGGATTGGTCCGAGGAATCGGTGGAGACAATCATATGGATTTATGCCTTTACAGCATCATACTTAAAGTGCAGAGTCGAGAGAAATCCCTCAGTAGTGTGAGCTTAGGAAAGAAGTTCATCCAAAGACACAGAGTTTCAGAGCGCTCTCCTTCCTCAGCACTTTTTTGAGGCCGGATTTAAACACACAGGAAGTGTAAAAGTGAGCGACATGGCAAACAGCGACTCTGCCACATCGAAAACAACCACCAAAGGACAAGAAGCAAAAAATAAATCCAGCAATGAAGTGAAGGAGGGCGTTATCTTTACACAGCAAATGTCCAGGACTTGGAACACAGCGTGAGTAGTGTGAGCAAAGTCTGGAAAACAGTCTGGAAAACAGAGTACTGGAGGTCTCGAGCTTTGAAACACTGAGGAAAATGGTGATAAACGGGAGAACGTTGGAGATATGGCATGCTAGTAAAAATTCCTGGAGGTCATCACAGACGGTTTTTGGACAGTCGGCCGTTTAAATATATCACCACTGGACTGGAATGAGTAGATCCTCATTCCTCTAACATCCATGCAGCTCAATCACAATGAGCTCTTACTGTAATGTGACTCAGAGGAAAATGTTCTACATCCAAACATACAAAGCATGCAACAGGAAGGAAAGGTGAGGTTCATTTGGAGCCAGAGCGCTGTAGATGGAAGATAAATGTGCTGTGCGCTTCCTGATAGACTTCCTCTCCTGAACCACTCTGCCGTTTTATTCAGGAGTCCCATGAATGGACGAGTTACAGCTGGTACTAATGACCCGTTTACATTGATTCTGTTTGTCAGTGCTGGGATTTAAACTCACAGCCTTCTGATCAGTAGGCCAAAGCCTTAACTTTTATCTTTAATGCTCTTTTAAACAAATAAGCGAGCGTGAGAACAATTCTGGGAAATTACAGAGAACCCTGAATTACACAAAGTACAAACGGCTCCCCCTGGTGGAAAATCTATTAACGTCTACTGTACACGTACACGTCTGTAAATACTAGTGTACAAAAGACTGATCATAAAATAAAAATTGCACCCAGTGCGTTAAGAAAAACATTATGATAAATAATCTGTGCTTTGAGATCGTTAATGACATTAAATCCTTCCTGGTGTGAAATAGATTAAATTATACCTTAAACATGACTGCATGTGTTTCATTCTCTAACTTCATAACATTTCTACTGAACAATCATAAAACACTAAGTTGTTCAGAACCAGCTGATGATAAACCTAACCCACTTCTCCACAGTTACTACATCTGGAATAAAGTCTAAATAACACAAATCTCTACATTTCCAGATGTGTTGATGATAATGGCTTTAAATGATAACGGCCTTTTTTATATCTTAAACCTGTACTTTAACATTGTTATTGGACTGCATTATTCCAGATGTGCTATTATTATTATTATTATTATTATTAAAACTGCACTACTCTATCGGAATAATTTTATATTAAAAACACTGGAAACTCGTTCTGTAATTCAAATCCTGTTGGAAACTGAACACTTTTTCTGTTTATTATACATAGAATGTACCTATCCTATTCTCTCTCCACCGTCTCTGCTGGTGGAGTATGGAGACCCTGCTGAAGTGAACTGCTCCATACCGAACAAACCTGTGACAAAATACCTACTGGGTTGGGAGTCAAAAACATCACCGAACAGTACAGACAGTGAGACGAGTGTGGTGTGGAAGGTGGACAAGCTGACGGATTGGGAGGAAGTTGTAGGACTTGGGTGTTATTTGACAGTGGGAGGCGTGGAAAATCAATGTGAGAGTAATGTAACTCTCACCATTTACAGTGAGTACCATCATCTCATTAAACCTGATTTCCTTCTCATTGTGTAGAGCGTTATCATAATCAACACGGTTCACTGAGCTGTGACTCGCTCTGCTTCAATCATCTCATCACATCCTGAAGAGAGGGGTGTTCGATTATTAATCAAAACAATTACATGTACAGTGTGTGTGTGTGTGTGTGTGTGTGTGTGTGTGTGTGTGTGTGTGTGTGTGTTCACAGAGAAGCCAGACAGTGTTACACTGAGGTCTGTGTCTGATGTGTGGGTAGAAGGAGATCAGAGAGAGCTGAGGTGTGAGATTGAGAACGTCGGTCCTGGATATAACCTCAGTGTGCGCTGGAGCAGAGCAGATCCGAAACACGGCAATAATTTCACACAATTCAATGAAACGTCGTTCCCAGACCTGAAAAAGGAGATGAGGAGTGTGAACAAGACAGTGAACCTAGCCGTTACACCCAGCCGTGAGGACGATGGAGTACAGTATCAGTGTGCAGCTGTGCTGAATCTGGACAAAGAGAAAGTGTACACATCAGAACCAATCAACATCACTGTACACTGTGAGTAACAAGGTTAACATTAGCATTAGCTACACAAAGTCAAGGTTAGCCCTGACTATACATTAGGACTAGTTATATTGAGGTCTCAGCTAGCATGATGGTGGTGGAGAATGATTAGCATGCTAAGAACATCAGCAACTAGCATGTCAGTGCTTAAACCGTCACAAACAGTGTGTTCCTCTGCCTAATCCACATGCACCGCTGCTGCTGCAGCACAGGGTTTCTCTCCACACTGTCACTAACACCATATATTTACACATTTTAGTAATAAATCCCACTTTCTGCAGCGGTGTAAAGAAGAGACGCCGTCTGATGAAAGACGTGAAAGAGAGCTAGCACCGGTACAGTGGGAGAGATCAGATTTAATGATGTTGTACTGTGATGTTATATCTGTCCATCCACTTGATCCAGTCTCTCTCTCTCTCTCTCTCTCTCTCTCTCTCTCTCTCTCAGATAAACCAAACATAGCACAGCCTTTAGACGAGGGTCTATCAGTACCTGAAGGTGAAAGCCTGATGATAAACTGCTCAGCAGATGGAAACCCCAGCCCTCATTATAAGTGGACTGTACTTAATAACACAACCATCTCAAACTCCTCCATCATCATCAGCAGTGTCCGTAAAGAAGACCAGGGTCAGTACACCTGTACCGCCTACAATTCCCTGGGCAATACAACAAGGATCGTGACTGTAACGGTTATAGGTGAGTGTGAAATCTACATTAATCACACGAATACACACCTACAAGAAAGAGGCCACATGCAACGTACTTCCTTCACACATTAGTGGCTGTGAAGGTCAGGAATGCTGCACTGATCTGTACAGAAACAGGAGGTTTGGGACAGAAATGTTTCTCCTGTATCTCAGTGCTAATCAGATGTTTAGTTAGCAGCCTACAGAAACACACAAACCAGTTCTCTCAATTCCAGTCACTGTCAGATTCATTCATTTTCTTTCCGCTGGTCCTGTTGCTGGATCGAGGTGGCATCACACTGAGGCGGTCAGTCCAGACGTCTCTGTCCACATACACAGATACCAGCAGCTCCTCCTGGGGGATCCACAGACGTTCCCAAGAGATATAATCATTAAAGAAATAACATGGCAGAGGAAGCTCGGTGGATTGGAAGGTTGTGAGTTTAAATCTCAGCACCACCAAGCTCCCACTGTTGAGCAAAACCCTTAACCATCAGCTGCTCAGTTGTATCCTGTCTCGAGTCACTTTGAATACAAGCGTCAGCCAAATGAGGCAGATGAGGTAAATGTAGATCATTTCTCTCGGTCCAGTGTGATGTGTCTGATAGGAACCCATCAGGGGTGTTCTTGTAAGCTTCCCAAACCATCGCAACTCGCTCTTCTTTAGTCAGAGTCTCCACTTGGAGGCTCTCCTGGATTTTCTGACAGATCATGACCATGAGGACAGGGATGTAGATCTCAGTAAACAGAGAGGTTCGTCCTTCTCAAAAGCTGAGCTTCTGCTTCACCATCACATGCGTCTCCCTTTTCCAAAGCCCGAGTTTATTTGGGTGAGTTTCATGACTTTTCGTGCAGTTTCTGAGACATAGTTGGTGTGGAAATCTTGCTGAGACCTGGCAACCCTGCACCGCTTGCAGAGCTCGGGCAGAGCTAACGTTTATGTCATGTTTAATTTTGTTCCATTGTAAAGCACAGCTTTGTTTTCAGATCACGTTAAGTTTTAAGCGTTGTACTTTTCTAACGTTTTAATCAACTGAAAATATAAACCTAAGGCACATATTCAGGCTATATTTATTCTTGTTTAATATAAACTGTATAATATCGAGACTTCACCATATCGTGTTGTATAAATATTTGTGTATTGATACCAAGAACATGTTGATGATGTATTAATAGTTATTTGCTTTATTTATTTACATGGGACACATCATATGTTTTTATCTTACACTCTGATCCTTTTCTCTTCATCAGCTGACAACTGGACATACAGCTTCACTGGTGGGGTATTAGTGGCCATCATAACCGTGTTAGCGTGCGGCGTTGTGTGCTGGGTGTTTTACCGACGCACACGCATGGGTCAATACATCCTGACGCGGCTGATGCCACAGGCACAACGGCCATGTGGGCCACAAGGCTGAGGACCAAGGGCTGTAGATACTGCTGACGTTAACGTCTGTGTAATTATGCTGTGTGCAACTAAATTTCATAATTCTGAATTTCCATCCTCCAATGGGGAAACCAAAGAAATCGCCTCATCACCGGGGAACTCCTACTTAGAACACTGAGAAGGTCTCCTCAACCCCAAGTTCAGCATGTGACATTAAATCAACATTAAATCAACATGGCTGCTCACAACATACACTCTAAACATAGCAGCACTTAACGTAGCTTGCTAGAAAAGATACAGGGGATATAAAAAGTCTACACACCCCTGATAAAATGGCAGGTTTGTGTGATGTAAAAATAAAAAAATGATAAAGAGAAATCATGTCAGAACTCTGTATTGAGTTCTAGCTGTGAGCCGTGAGAAGATCGGACTATTATTCACGCAGGTTATTTTCACAATGTAGTTTTGTATGTAGTTTAGTTTGTGTTTTTAAACTGACTGTAGATCATGCTGTATACTGTGAAGTACAACTGAAACATATCGATGCATTACAGTGTTTTATGGGTATTGTGATGTGAAACTATAATATAAAACCCACTCGTCAGCTTTCACCGTACACTGGAGCAATAAAACCAATCTGAACCTGGCAACCGTGGGTTTTAAATATTAAATGTCATTGCTTAAAACAACTTTGTGTGACATTACTAGTTATTCAGGATGTAATGTAGATGCTGTCTTTTTAGCCATGATGTCTGGGGTAATTGTTCTTCTGAAGTCCTGGATGAGGAAATGGAGAAGGGAAGTGTTTAAAAAGACTGGAATGGAGCCTTTCAGAAAGCACTGAAATCCACACTGCACCTTCAGCACCTCCTAGAGGCTCAGGAAGCTCGGTCTGTATGTGATTCAACACTGCAGTAGGTACCTACCTCATCAGGGAGCACGTCTTCACCAAATTAAAGATTGAAAGTCTTTTTCTACTAATTTATGGCTGATTACATCCGAGGCATTTTCTGCACTTGCTATTGTTTAGTCAGGAAGCAGTCCACACGAGTGTTAATAAAATTAATTCTCTACATATTTCAGCCTAAAAACAAACTTATATATATATATATATAATGTCACTTAAAGCAGTACTTGCTCATCCCAACATTTACACTTACCTGGGTAGAAATTTTGAGACTGACCACTTAAGGAAGCTCTAGAGGACCACCACTAGGACCGTCCCCATCTCCAGCACCTAACAGGCAGGGAGAAAAGTTTAATCAGTCCCTCCTCCAGATGGTTCGAGTGGTATCCATGAGCAAAACCAGAGACGGAGATGAATACTGACCTCCACAGCATTCACACTTCCTGTTTCGGCTTTACTTCCAACTGGACACTCGCTAAGCTTATGAAGGAAAAGTTCAGAAATAAGCTAGAGGACCTACACAATCTGGCGAGAAGGACCTACGAGTGGACAAATGAGAGAAATGATAACACATGCCGTGTTCCAAGAAGAAATATTTGGAGATGTCAGAGCTAAAAGTGAAACAGAACGTCCCATGGGGAGTCACCAAGCACCAGGGCCAAAGTTCCTTACAATAAAGGCATCTTTAATGGATAAAGGCGTCTGCCTAACACTGTAAATGCAAACCTTCTTCATTTAACCCAGTCTTCATGAACTCACCGTTTTATTTATGTTAAGTGTAAGGATCTTTTACTCAGTTTTATCGTTTGAATTTGTGAGCTAGCAGGGCCAGTGTAGGTTGGAGAAGCAGAATATCCTACAGTGCAGACTTCAAGGTGGACACAAGGTTTTGGGAAACGGTACAGGAAGGAAGAACCTGCAGAGGAGTCACAGCCTGCATCTCAGTAGCACACACGTCCTGAAGGAGAAGGGCTTTTAAAAACCTGACCTCTGACCCCCAAGTGTGACTAACGTCAGCACAGGATGTCAGGAACTATGAGCTGTAGAATTACACACTGTTCTAACAGTCTGAGACAACAGCCACAAGACAATACCCCTGTGTGTGTGTGTGTGTGTGAGTGAGTGAGTGAGTGAGAGAGAGAGAGAGAGAGACACACACACACCGGTACAAAAGACTGTGTTTACAGCAGACCTTTATTTAGCCATCAGTGCTCTAGTACAAATAAGAGGAGACAAGTCAGAACCTAAACATGAAGATCAACATGAAACACAAAC
>NC_030441.2:20327121-20354621 GCF_001660625.3 Ictalurus punctatus | reverse complement strand
CATCTAAAAAACAGCCAAAGACCCACCTCTTCCGTCAACACCTAACCAACCCATAATAAATAAATAAATAAATACATAAATAAATAAAATTAATAATAAATGTACTCTGGCACTTACTCCTCTACTCTGCGCACTTTACTTCTTCTGGAACTCAATGGATCTTGTACAGTAGCACTATTTGTATTGTTCTCTGCTTGATATATCACTTTGCTTGTATTTTCTCATTTGTATGTCGCTTTGGATAAAAGCGTCTGCTAAATGAATAAATGTAAATGTATAACCTATATGTATAATTAATATTTAAAAGCATAATCTAAATCCATAGAACACTTTTTGATCAAGTTATATTCTAAGTGTGTATGGAGTTAGATGAATTCTGTGTCTTACTGGACAGTAATAGTTTTTCTGTGTCATCCTGCACATTTCTGCACAGAAATAAATTGGCATTAGATATTCACTGAAAACTGCTTTTGTAAGTAAATAACCTTGAGGCCGGATACCAATTAAGGAGTTAGGATAGGAGCTTAGGAAGGGAGGTAGATATCAGCTAGGACAGCGGACAGAAACAGATGGAAGCTCACTGAGACATAAGAAGAGAGTGTTGTTCAAAGAGAAACAAAAAACAAAGACTCTGAGTGAAACCTTTTTTTTTTTTTTTTTTTTACTTTGTCCTTGTCCTCATAAAACCCTTTAAAGAAAAACAACTAACTGCGCATGCTCCACGAATTTAAGATAACATATAGATAGACATGAATAATTAATTGTGGCGAAGAAGATTAGTCTGTTTTTAATGAGAAAAGTTAAAACCCCACCTAAGATGAGTACGCTGTGGAGAAAGGTATAAAAAGGGCTGTGTGTGTTTGTGTAGTTTAGACATTCTGCAGACTGTCTCACTTTATTGTTTAAATAAAATTTAATGACTTTTTTTAATTTTCAAAGCCCCATCTCTGAAGTCTTTTGTTAGGCTGGAAAGATTGTTTACCTCGACAGTTCTCACTGGATGCAGTAGGGATCCGATACCAAGTAAATATATGGGCTAATATCCCGATACAGTGGGAATGTACCACATAAAACACGGTGTGATCTGTACAAATAAGGCATGATAAGGCCGATATATTCATGTGTGAAGTATGATCCTGGTGCAAATATGTTCTTTTAACTGTTTAAGGTGCAATTTAACATGAAACCAGTTTGGTTATCTCCATGTGGCTATGTTCAGACTATTTGTTTCTAACAGAAACATGAAAAAAGCATGATTTCAGATTGGCTAATCCTTTTCCTTACCAAGTAGCTGCTAGCCAATAAAATATCAACATAATTTTCATCAAAATTATTGCACAGAACATGTTATCTGACATTGAATAACAGCAGTAATGTGCTATAATGATGTTTAATGAGTAAACATATATAATAAACTGTGCTGAATGTGTGTTATATTTTTAACTAGCTATGTGTGAATGTACACTCACCGTCCACTTTAACAGGAACACCTGCACATTCATCACCTGTACATTTAGCAGCAGCACAATGCATAAAATCATGCAGATGCAGGACAACAGCTTCAGTTAATCACATCAAATATCAGAATGCAGAAAAAGTCTGATCTCTGTGTTTGTTGGTGGTAGATGGGCTGGTCTGAGTATTTCAGAAACTGATGATGTTCTGGGATTTTCACACACAACACAAAGTTTACACAAAATGTTGACTTTGACTTCCAGAGTTCTGTCATGTATCTGTCTTCTGCTGTTACACAATCTGTGCTCTAGATGGCAGCACAGATCTTCTCTCACAGAACACTACACACTGGAATATTCCAAGGATGGACTAACAGGCATCCATCTCTGACAGAGTTCATTCTGGAGTACTAGAAACAAAAGTCACATAGATAAAGATGATCCACATGTAGAATATTAATATGTAATTAATTAATATTAAACTATAAACCTTCATGTGTTTGCTTACATGTTTGTGTGACTGACCTGAGGCTGCAGGGGAACATCAAGTGAAGAAACTGAACCACTCCATAAAGTCACTGCAGTGTTAAAGTGTTTGTACTGTAAGTTTGCCCACACACACTTGATGTAATGGATGTGGGTTTGCAGCTCTTTCACAACTAACTATCAAAAGAGGAATTGAACTTGACCACCATCAGTTTAAGATGTAGATAAAAAACAAAACAAAAAAAAACAGGGTACAGACACAAGCAGACCGAGGTGTTGACAAGGGAATAAAAGAGCAGGACCTTTACTATCCTTCTGAGGTGGAACTGGTGTGGAGATCCTGGAGAACTTAGAATGAAGACCCACCTTATCCTCATCCTCTGTATGATCTCAGGTAAGGAAATGAACTTTATAATAATCCTCATTATCAGCGCAGCAGCAATGCTCATGCAGAAAGGCTTTGTTCGGATGTACATATATTTGGCCTTTTGTTAGATGGTGAAGGTTCCAATGAAGAAACAGTTTAAGGGGAGGAGTCCTCATTAAGTACAAGTATGACTCTCATTAAAGACCTGTAAGGTTTATGGAAATACTGTGAGGACCAAATAAAGACAAACCAGTAGGTAGACAAAGGAAGATTCTCACTTTTTGCTGGCACTGACTCAGTAATGTTAATGTAAATGAGAAATACAAAAACAATTAACAATGTTCCTGTAAGATCCATGGTGTTTCCACCAAATAAAAACAGACCTAAACAGAGAATAGGCAGATAACGGGCGAGTGCGTTTAAGTATTTAACTGTGCAAAGTCAAAAATGGAGTTCCTTGGGATGACCCTCAGAGCATCCTATGAAGACGTGGATTAGTCCAGACTGGGAAAATATGGTCAAATTTAAGTAGATCTTATAAAAACCTAGCATTTCATAATTATTCATAGAGAATATGCTACTCCAATTAGGCATTTCAAGATGAGAGTCACTCCAAGTCCTAGCTATACATGTCGTCATGACCAGGAAGTCGGTACAACAATACATACAGTATTTGTCATTCAATTCAGTTAGTTTTATTAGTATAGCGCTTTTAACAGTGGACATTGTCCCAGAGCAGCGGTACAGAAATATATAAATTCAGGATATAGATGTTAAATGTATGAATTTATCTCTAACGAGCAGACAGAGGTGACAGTGGTGAGGAAAAACTCCCTGAGACGATATGAGGAAGAAACCTCGAGAGGAACCAGACTCAGAAGGGAACCCGTCCTCATCTGGGTGACACCGGATAGTGCGATTATAAATAAATACACCCCTTCTGTAAATGTGCTAATACTACATGCTCAAATAGTGCAGTTAAGTAAGCAGGAAATTCATTACAGTTTCTACAGGAAGTCTGTTGTGTTGAACTTCTCCACTGATCACTGATGGAGACTTGAGTGCAGCACTGTTTGTGGTGATTGTAGTGCTAAAGCTATCACAGCATAACTGTTCATATGAACTGAGGTCCAGAGCATCTTTATGGTGTGTAAGTGGAACCGTCCTCAGTAATCTCAGTGATCTTTAGTCTGCACCATGTGGGACATCCTCAGCAGCAGCATGTGACTTCCAGCTGATGAGAACTCCAATCAGAAGTAGAACCTCAGGATGGATCAGGCAGGTCCGGAGATCAGAAGGGGTCAGGATCACTGGCCGCTCAGGAGTATCATGAGAGACAGATTATTAGGTATGGTTATTGTCCTGTAATGGTTAAGGACAGTGTACTGTGCGTGAGTGAAAACAGGGACTCCGGCAAGACTAGCTATGACATCATAACTAAAAGGGAGAGCCAGAAGGGAACACAGGCATGAGGGCTCCCTGGGACATAAGACGGCCAGCCACTCCCCCATCAACAGTCTATACCTTTGATCCTCTAGATCTGCTCCTTTACCTAAGAAAAACTATTCACAAAAAGCTTGACTAAAATGTTTTCAGCCTGGACTTAAACACTGTGACTGTGTCTGATTCCCGTACACTAATAGGCTGCACCTTTTGATGGAAGTAGGTGTGGCGGCTCATAAAAGACCAAAAGTTCGCTCAGGTACTGTGGAGCGAGAATATTCAGTGCTTTATAGGTCAGTAGTAGTATTTTATAATCAATGCATGATTTCACTGGGAGCCAGTGCAGTGTGGATAAGATCGGGGTGATGTGGTTGTATCTTCTGGGTCTAGTTAGGACTCTAGCAGCTGCATTCTGGACTAACTGGAGTTTGTTTATGCTCCTACTGGAACATCCAGACAGTAAGGCATTACAGTAATCTAGTCTAGAGGTGACGAAAGCATGAACTAATATTTCTGCATCATGTAGTGACATTATATTTCTTATCTTAGAAATATTTCTGAGATGATAGAAGACTATCCTAGTAATATTATCTACAGGAGCATCAGATGATAGACTGGAGTCAATAATCACTCCAAGGTCTTTAACTGCTACACATGATGACACAAAAAGAACATCCAGAGTTGCTGTGAGATCAGAAAGATTACTTCTAGCTACACGTGGGCCTAGTACAAGTTCTTCTGTCTTATCAGAATTAAGTAAAAGGAAGTTAAGAAGTATCCAACGTCTAATGTCCTTTACACATTCCTCGACTTTACTAAGCTGCTGGCTGTCTCTGGCTTCACTGAAACATACAGCTGTGTATCATCAGCATAACAGTGGAAGATCATTCCAAGTTTAATAATTTTACCCAGAAGTAGTATATATAAAGAAAAGAGAAGTGGGCCTAAAGAAGAACCTTGTGAAACACCAAACTTTACCTCAGTATGCATAGAGAAGTCTCCAAACTACAAACTATTTGTCATTAAATACACTGTTCCTTCGCATGCAGCGTTTATGCATGCTGCAGGCCAAACTGATCAGAATTGTATAAATCATATTCAGGGTTCGTACAGATTCTTCATAATGAAATTCCAGGACTTTTCAAGCACTATTTTTTTGTTTTCAAAGACTATACAAGAGGTCTACATCCATCCATCCATCCATTTTCTGTAGTGCTTATCCTACACAGGGTCGCAGGGAGCCTGGAGCCTATCCCAGGGGACTCGGGGTACGAGGCGGGGGACACCCTGGGTGTCAACCCATCGCAGGGCACAATCACACACACACTCACACACCCATTCATACGCTATGGACAATTTAGAGATGCCAATCAGCGCATGTCTTCGGACTGGGGAGGAAACCAGTGTAACCGGAGGAAACCTCCGAAGCACTGGGAGAACAGGCAAGCTCCACACACACACAGGAATCGTATCGCCATCCCTGGTGTGACTCAAACGTAATCATCACTAAGCCACCGTGCCCCCCACAAGAGATGTCATTCAAACGTATTCTTTATTTTTTCTTTTTAAATTCCCCAAAAAATGTATAATAATAAATCACAATAAATTTATACATGGTGCCTTTTCCAGCCATGCTGGACTAAATTTGCATTTCCCAGACATTGCTTCATCTTCACCATAACATCACTATACTCCAGGTGAGTGACAGGAGCACTGTTTAAAACAACTTTCAGGGGAAAGTCGCTAAATGTTGCTAGATGATGTCCTGCGCTAATTAGCATGTTCATTACGTATTCATTCACTACTCTCTGCGTTCACATACTGTATTTTAATACAGCCGAATTCCCAAAAAAGCTGTTCTCATTCACATATTTTTCTGTTTCTGTTGTCAGACAACGGAACGAGTATGAAATAGGGACTGAAACGCGGCCCATTAAGAGACGACATGTTCACCAGCAGTCAGCTCCAAGCCATTTCCATCACCATACACACAAGTTAAAGACAAGGTTGTGCTGTGATTTCAGCTGTATTTACATGTACAATGATCACTGGGAGAGAAAGTTAGAAATGAAAGAATGTGCTGCTCCTCAACAGAGTATCCGCAGAGAGAGGTGTACCTGCAGTGGGAAAGCAGGACCTCTCGCTTGCCGGGCAGTACTCGCCACTCTTCTACGGGAATTTGCCAAGGTTTAGCCAAAAAGTCGATTGATTTGTCACTAGGTGATTTTTTGAAAGAAAGAAATACACAAAAAAGTCTGAGAAATGGACTTGGGCTGTCTTGGTCACAATGAGTGAGTGAATAGCGAGAGCTATATTACTGTTCCATCAAAAATAAACAGTTTAAAGTTTTCAGCAATTTCAGCGATCATAATTCAAGCACATTTTAAGCACCACTAGAAAAAAATGGCTATTTTCTATGTTTTACAGTGCTTACATTTCAAAAAGCACTTCAAGCACCTTGTGCAAACCCTGCATATTACATGCCATCCAAGTCATGCATACAGTCTGAAGATCAGATGTTTACATATTCTTTTATGAAACAATTTAGTGACTTATGTCCAAACCCAAGATGTTGAATCCTCCATGTGGCCATCATCTGCTTCTACAGCACCACCAGACCATAATGTCTCTTCTGCAGGTAAGCTTTCTTTTCCACTACTGCTAAATTCCCCCTTGGGGTTCAATAAAGTCCATCCATCCACATACCTGTCTATCTGTCTGTCTAAACGCTTCTGTTTCTGTGTGTCCTTATCCAGTTGTTTCAGGTGTACCTGTGTATATCTCAGTCAGTGTGGGTTTAGTCTTCTTGGCTACTGGTGTAATTACAATCATCTGCTATAAATTCAAGTCCAAAGGTAAAGCATCCTCAAAAATACAATTTAGTTAATGCATTGTGCAGTCCATACCATTTGGCACAGTGATGCAATATTGTTGTTTTTAACTCTATGAGATCCTAAAAATAACTTTGAGGTTAAAGTTCAGACTAGCACAGAACAAATAATTAGTTAAATATGTATACTACTAAAACTGCTCAGTATAATCAAATGTTACCAATACGTGAGTAATTTTCTTATTTCATGGATATGAGAGCTGTGCGTTGTCACTGCGCAACAATGCAACAATCGGGAAAATGCGAAACCTTTTGAAACTCCTACATTTGGCCATTTATTGTATATTAGATGAGTAATATATTCTTAAGATTGTGTAGCCATAATGACACACTCTGCATGTCTATACTCATTTACCAAAAAATAAGCAGCCCTTTTCTCTTCATCATTTCTGTGCAGGTTCAGAAACAATGGCACAATGTTCAACAGATGTGAGTACAAAACAACATGATTATGAATAGAGCTAACCCTAGTTCTCATAAGATGTATTCAATTAAACCATTTAAATAAAAAATGAAAGCTTTTAACACCACAATTTTTTACTACTTTCAGATACATGAATATGAAAACGTCCAATCAGAAAAATATTCCAACCAATCAGAATCAGTCTACCAGAACCCGAACCCCAAAACCAACCAATCAGAATCAGTCCATGAGAACATGTATCCCAAAACCAACCAATTAGAATCAGTCTATGAGAACCTGAAACCCAAAATCAACCAATCAGAATCCATCTATAAGAACCCGAGCCCCAAAATCAACCAATCAGAATCCATCTATGAGAACCAGAACCCCAAAATCAACCAAACAGAATCAGTCTTCAAGAACTCATACCCCCAGACTAACCAATCAGAATCAACCTTCAAGAATCCGAACCCCAAAATCAACCAAGCAGAATCAGCCTTTAAAAACCTGACCCCCCAAACCAACCAATCAGAATCAGCCTTTAAAAACCCGAACCCCAAAACCAACCAATCAGAATCAGTCTATGAGAACATGTATCCCAAAACCAACCAATCAGAATCAGTCTATGAGAACCTGAAGCCCAAAATCAACCAATCTGAATCCATCTATGAGAACCCAAACCTCAAAATCAACCAATCAGAATCAGTCTTTGAGAACTCAAACCCCGAAATCAATCAGTCAGAATCAGTCTTCAAGAACCAGAACCCCAAAATCAACCAATCAGAATCATCCTTCAAAAACCTGAACCCCCAAATCAACCCATCAGAATCAGTCTTCAAGAATCATAACACCAAAATTAACCAATCAGAATCAGTCTTCAAAAACCCAAACCCCGAAACAAACCAATCAGAATCCATCTATGAGAACCTGAGCCCCAAATTTAACCAATCAGAATCAGTCTATGAGAACCGAACCCCAAAACCAACCAATTAGAATCAGTCTTCAAGAACCTGAATCCCAAAATCACTCAATCAGAATCAACCCAAATGCAATCACTCTGTATGTGTTTACCAGAGACTAAAATCTACCAATCAGTGATAGGGATTCAGGTTCACCACCTATCTGGACTGGTGTTCGTCAAAAAGTTACCCAGAATAATTCTTTTTTTAACCTCAGTGGCATCACTGGGATTCAAACTCGTGACCACCTGACAAGCTTGAGCACATGTCAGGTTTTTATTCATTAATGTAAACATTCAGATCTGAAATATGTGTAATTTATCTAATACCTTTTTATTACTTTAAATGATGTCATGGCTTTTCCTATAGGTTACTTTTAGTCTTTCATAGTGTTTTCCTGTGAATTGTTGGAGTGTTGGAATACTGTTAATATTGCACAACATTTCTCTACAGATTGTTACTTCCATCTCTAAGTTTTTATGATAGTGCTTATTATGTGCTCTAAGTTTATAGTGCTTATTAGTCTGTCTACATGTGTAGTTACATTTTAAAGTTTTAGGGTTTTATGAGTTTAACCTAGCTGCAGAAAGACAATTAGATGGTCCCCAAGTTCTGAATGTTCAGATGGTCTTCTAAACTCTGTTTAGCTCACAGAAGCCTGTACATACTTGTCTTGTGAGTTATAGGTCGATGGATAGTGGATTTTACCGATACCAAGTTCAACAGACGCAACCGGAAAAATCGGTTATCGATCGGTCGACTTCTATTGTCAGCCATGTGATTGTATTTTATATTTTCCCTTCAATAAAGAGAATGTGCAAATATGACACTTCCCAGAGTTGTTTGTTAGAGTAGTAAAAATAAATTCATGGATATCAAACAATTGTAAACACAACACAGGCTTATTAAATAATCTTTGTTAAATGTAGGTGCGCAACAATTATTAGCATCCCTATGAATTCTATGAGAAAAATAAATTTGAAGTATATTCCCACTGATATTAAAAAAAAAATGTACACCTGGATGACTAGGAATAGGAAATTGTTCAACCATGACTTCCTGTTTCACATTTAGAAATTTAGAAATTTAATCTGGTCTTGTAGAAATATATAGCTGGCTATCATCAGCATAACATTGGAAATGAATCCTGTGCTTTCTAATAATATTTCCAAGGGGCAGCGTGTATAAAGAAAACAGCAAGGGGCCTAACACCGAGCCTTACGGCACACAGAACTTTACTGACGTTACGTTAGAAAGTTCATCATTTAAACAAAGAAAATGGTAGTGGTGAGACAGGTAGAATCTAAACCAGACAGGAAGGATCTAGTTTTTCCCAAACTTACCTCATCATTATTATCAGCCATGGGCAGGGTAAAGGTGCAATATTATATCAAGTAAAAGCAACAGGAAAAGGTTTTTCTACATATCTCTAAAATAATGTACTAATTTATATTCACCAGCACTTTAAACATGACTGTAACATCCTTTTACAGCATGTACATTGATACAGGTATATAACAGGATGTGTATAAAGAAACATGGTAAAGATACTGAGTTTTGTAAGAGCTATCCTGTAAGAGAAATAATTCACACTTTTATATCATTTCCCACCAAAGCAAACAGAAACTAAGTACTGGAGTTTAAGTTTACAGTTGAACACTCAGAGTCTATATAGCTTAACCTTCATACCTTACTCAAACTTCGTGTCCTTAACATATACTTCAAGACAAACGCTAAGAAATGAAATAAGAAAAGATCAAGGAGCTGGAAAAATAAGCATGATGTAGCATTTAGCTAGCATTGAGCCTCGAGCTAGAATCTTCGAGAAAATTCCATACGGATCATTAACTTAACATTTTAATCCCGTACTTATGTTACTTCTCTTAGGACTTAACAACTGCACAGTTAACGTCTATTTTAAATGTTTATTCTTGGTGTTAAATCAGCACACTGTCCTGTATAAAGAGGAAAATATTCACACAGGAGAAAGAAGGAGGTTTTCTGCTCCACAGCCTCCATAGCTCTGTGTCTGAGGTAAAGAAGAAACACGTCGCGCGACCCTGCTGTAAGGTTCCCGGGTTCCCGGGTTTTTTAAATTCTTTTTTAATATATATATTTAGGTAATGTCATTATTCATTTCTTCATTCATTCACTTTCATTAACTGCTTAAATGCTTCCATGGAAACCGCGAGTTTAACTTTTAGCTGTGTGTATGAAAGAGTCGATTCTTATTGGTGAGCTGAACCAAATGATCTGACTCACTGAAATCACGGCGCACTTCATGTGAATAAAAGTTATAAAAACACGATGTTTTCCACACATGTACATCAAATTAAAATAACAAAAGTGTATGAATGTTTTATAAAATTGTTGAATTTGTCATGTATGAGGTAGCACTGAAGTATTTTTGCCATTTTGTATGCTGCTTTGCTTGTTTTTATTTGTTTGTTTGTTTGTGGAAAAAAAGCAAAATTAGTTAAAAGAATCTCAGCAATCATCAGCAAAAAAAAAACCCAAAAAACAATCAGCAAGTTACTGTATAATTGCTAACAAATACAGCAGTTCCATGCAGGTTGATACAGGCAACAGAACATTTAATAGTTAATTTAATAGTTTAGTTTAATAGTTTTAATTTTGTTTTGATTTACTGGAAGTGATGTTCAATCAGTTACGTACAAAAAATAAAGACAGGTGACAATGAGCTGGCAAATTCGCCTAAACTCCTGTGTCCTGAAGATGTTGGAAAATTTCCCCCAAAAGAGGTTTTACCAGCGTTACCTCTGACTGTCACAGAGCACTGACACTGGAGACTCCTTACACAAAACTTTAGCATATATATATATATATATATATATATATATATAATGTGTGTGTGTGCATTTGATAAGCATTTGTTAAGCACACAGAGGTTTGTCACACAGTTCTAAAATGAGATAAAATGAAAAAAAGACATGCAACCTTTCAGCACTCAGGGCAAACACAACATTACACGCTCCACATGCACTCTTTAGCACTCTAATAACATCTCATAGAGGCTGTACTTCCTGAGTGGGCGGAGTCAGTGTGTCAGGTGCAGTTGACTGTGATTTTATTTGCTAACTCACACACAGTCACATAATCTGGCAGGTGAAAAAATCTCACAGGTACAGTCACGCTTTCTCTTTTTTACCATTTCTGTCAGCTTTACTACAGGATATGTTTAACTTTAGTTGATAAACCCTTCAAGGCTCAGGTTTAAGTGTTCCTCAGGTTTAAGTGTTCCTCAGGTTTAAGTGTTCCTCAGGTTTGTATGTTCCTCAGGTTTGTGTGTTCACTGGGATGATGATGTGTATTGAATGATGTATCATGGCTATATTATTGTGTCATGCTGTTGCTGTGTTGGCGCCTGTACCTCTGGGTGAAGTTTATTTATGTGTATATTTAATTATGTAGAGGGATGCTTTCTGTGTGTGTGTGTGTGTGTGTGTGTGAGTGTGTGAGTGTGTGTGTGTGTGTGTGTGTGTGTGTGTGTGTGTGTGTGTGTGTGTGTGTGTATTTATATCTATTACACAGTAAAATTACAATATTTAAATTCAAAAAGTCAATTTAAATGTTCTATATAGAACCCTACCCCAACCCTACAGTGTTTCCTAGGAGACAGTTCCACATAGAACATCTACACCACATAGCACCCTCAAGTATAGGTATAATTTAACTAAAGAAGAACAACACAGGGACTAAAAGGTGTTAATTACATGGTGTTTATTGTAGAAAAAAACATATTTGTCTCTATATCTTTATTATTTATCATCTGATTTGATCATTTGATCACTGTGAGGATTATTTCTGAGATCTAATATCTAACATTGTTCTTACATTCTTCTTCTTCTTCTTTTTATTATTATTATTAAATTATTATTTGAACTGTAACAGCAATGTGTGTGTGTGTGTGTGTGTGTGTGTGTGTGTGTGTGTGTGAGTGAGAGAGTGTAATAGAGGTCAGTCAGAATACTTACACAACCAGAAAAACCAGATGTAGATTTCCTTTGTTATTCAGGTGTGTGTGTGTGTGTGTGTGTGTGTGTGTGTGTGTGTGTGTGTGTGTGTTTAGAGTCCTTTGTAAGGCTATTTTTTGTGTGTTTGCAGTGTTTTGTGACTAAAGCTCGACACACCCGGTTGACATTTCACCCTAAAGTGTTCCATTTTCTTCTTGTCTTTGAAATAAACCAGCAAATGGATTCAGACGTTTTATTAAAGCTATGACATCATACATCATCACCGATGTGCTAGAAATTTATGATTTGTTCTTAAATGTGAACACTTCCTTCTTGGTTTATGAGATGGTGATATTTGTTCCTGTAGGCTCCAGAAGTTATCTCACGTTTGTGATTTTCATTCCTGTAATAATCCTTTTTATGTTCTTCACATTTAAAGAGAGGAGAGGTTTCGGTGAAAGTGTCCTCAAATGTAGTTGATCAACCAAAACTTAAATGTTTTGCGCTGGAGCTGTAAGGCTGATTTAGTCCAACCTAAAATCCTTTCTGTAAATACACACCCAAATCTTCACCATCTTACATCAGACACCATCCGTAAAATCTGATCTCATTTTCACATAAATGATTGTGGATTAACTCTGTATTATATTTAACCCCACATTGCTGCTGAGTTCTGGACTGTGATTGGTCAGAAGGTGGTGATTAGTTCTCTATAACAGCAGCTCTGACAGTAGCGCAGGTTTATATTAACGCACTTGTTCTTTATTAATACGTTATCGTTTCTATAGTAACCGCTCGTTCACAGGGACGTGTACAGCGGACGGATTAAAAAACATGTAATCATTACTATGGTGAAGTTTTCTGTAAGGAGATGTTTATTTAACATTTATAGAAGGAGTCTCCAGTGTCAGTGCTTTGTAGCATTATGGACACCATTATGGATATCAGTAGGACATGCAGGTGTAAGTGGGTAAATAATTAAAGGTTTTTGGAACCTTCATGTAAAGAATGACCAATTTACCCATGAACTTTTTTTTAATGATCATTTTGATATTTTGAATTTGAAGCCCTTCTCATTTGTCCTCTTTTCTGGTATTTTAGAATAATAAAGAAGACATTAACACAATGAAATTACACAAATCCAAATTATTCCTTTAAAAAAAAATTCCTAACAGTGTTCCTGATGAAGCACTGCACACGTTCGGCTTCTTCTCAGCTTCATCTTCAGGAGCTTCACCCAGGAGACTTTCTTTAAGTTCCCAAATAAACTGAGCTCCTCACTGCTTCTCCTCAGCTCTGGGTTTTACACTGACTATCATTTTACACAGGAAGGACTTGTTCATTGCATTTTAATGCATTTAAATATAATCTGCATTAAGTTTATGTTATGTAATGTGTGAAATATATAATGTGTGCATTATATGCAAACCTTTATCAAAATGTCTTTAGGGGAAAAAGGTATGTCCACACCAGAGTGGTAGTGTCCATCAGCTGTGTTTATTGAGATGGTGTACATTTCTGCTCGTTCCTGTCCGCTCTGACTCTCAGTAATGTTGATTATAATTTACTTCAGCAGATAAATGTTTTATAAAATTAAGGATAAAAGTATGTTTGGGGTTTTTCTTCTCTATCAGATCTACAGTATACTTCTTTTTATTCTCTGCTCAGAATACGTTATGAACAGAACATTGCGTAACATCGGTTGTTTTATTTGTTGGTTGTGAGTGAGTCAGTACACATCCATTCATGCCGTGTTGAAGAAGTGTGTGAGGTCGTGGCGTTAAGCTCTGATGATGTCCGAGGCTGAAATCCAGCCCAACATCTTTGACTCTTGACCAACCAATGATTCCCTGTGTGTAGTCACACAATCTTTGATGACAAATCTCTGTATTCTCTGTAATCCTGTTTATCCTCGCTCTACTCTCTACACCGCCTCACTTCATTCATTTAAACCTCAACAAGCACATGACAAATAACTGAAACCACCACACAATAGAACAAAGAGAGAAATTACACAATCCAGCCACTTATCAGACCAAACTCCTTTACTCTACATATAAAAGGTTAAAACTCCCTCTTATAATGTCTGTGTTTCGGAGTTGGAGTTTTAATAGCAGTTTAACTTGTGCTTTAAAATAACAATACATTTTTAATGAGAATTAAGGAAAGATTAAACAATAATCATTTTAGCTGGGATAGTATTTATAAATCTATGTTCACAGTGGAACGAATGTGGAACAGTCCTCTCCAAAAGTATTGGGACTGCAATGCCAGTTCTGTAGTTTGTGCTGTACACCAAAGACACCAAAGGGTTTGAGACCAAAAGATGGAGATAAGACGATAGATCAGAATTTCAGCTTTTATTTCCTGGTGTTTAAATCCATATGTGTTACACACCTTATAACATGGCACCTTTTGTATCAGACCGCCCAATTTTAGGTGAGCAAAAGTATAGGAACAGATACAGAAACAGTCTTGCTTTTCAAGTGAATGAAAGTAAACAACACATTAACTAAAGCTCTACAGGTGTTCCTAATAAAGTGGGCAGTGAGTGTATATACTGCTAAAATTTTAGTAACAGGGGAAAAAAGCATTGTACAGGTAACCAGTTCTTACAGAGAATCAAAATACACCTTTAGATGGACATTAAGTTTTAAGTGTACGCTACATCCTCTCGGTGTGTATCATTACGTCCTAGTAATAGAATTCTATAACACTGTTTTCATAACAATATACATCACATTATCCAGAAAAAAAGGTGTGGACATTCCAGACTGAAAAAAAAGCATGCTGTACACAACACACACCAAACCTGTCTTTTTCCTTTCCAAAGGCAACTAAGAACAGCAGAAGAAAAGTTCCTCTGAACACGGGGCTATAATATTAACATTAACACATTTATTACACACATTTAAACGTCTGAACCTTTTACGTTTAAAATGGTATCCAACAGAAACATGCGACAAGTATAAGCAGAAAGACACTTCCTGATTGGTCAGTAGAAGTTAAAACAGTGGATCAGCATCACAAGTTCACGCAGACAACACCCAGATTTTTTTTGACATTCCAAATAATGATCATGAGATCACTCACAAACATCAACAAGCTCCATCACTAAACCACATCTTCAACTAACCCTAACATAAACTCTGATACTTGTTGTTTAATTGTCGTTTGTAAATCCGTATCTTCTCTGTTGTGCGCTGATGATTCTCCTGACTCTTTATTCGTTTTTCAGTTCTCCTTGATCTTCTTCTCACCATGCGGGAACGACACTTCTTCCTGCTCCTGTTCTCAGGAGTGCTGAGCTTCGGTATGTCGAGATCCTTCCTTTTTCACACACAGTACACAGACTATTTAATCATTAATATTTATTTTAAGATGCATTAACTGCACACATTAGCAGTAACGCTTAGACATAGTAAAGCAAACACTACAACAACAACACAAAACAAACGGGTGTAGGACTTATTTCAGCTTTTTGGTTATTGTAATGTCTGCATGGGAAATATATTCCATAGCTAAGAAAAGTTTAGTGTGAATGTAAAATAAATTTAACTCCACTCAGGGTGGAACTGCTGATTCATTATTAAAAAGCTTTCATGAAAACCAGCAGCAACACTTAAAACTATTGTAATCATTTCTTAAAATTTTAACAGTCAGAAGAGAAGGTCTTACAATTTTAGAAATGATTAAATAAACTTGTGACCAGGCACCAAAGGCAGCGTGGCTCCACAGTCAAGAACAATCCAACTGCACCAGCACATTGTTGTACACGCTGAGGGTAACTCCTGAGGTGTCAGGGTTAAATCTGTGTGTGAACACACTGACTGTTCTGTAAAATCACCAACATCTCAATCCTTTAGATCAGTGCTCACCAACACTCTTCTTTGAGATCTACCTTCCTGCAGGTTTCCTCTCCAACCAAAATCTAACACATATGTTTTAGTTGATCAAGAACTTCGTAAAGCAGTGATTAGATGGTTAGGTGGGCTCCATCATAGTTGGAGTTAAAGTCTTGAGGAAGGTAGATCTCCAGGAACAGGGTTGGTGACCACTGCTTTAGAAGAACTGACACTGACCACAATGCTGAGTTGAATTGCAACCTGGTCAGTTTAAAAGTGGACTAAAATGAACAGGAACTCTCTCGAGACCCTTGTGGAACCCTCACCTGACAGGGCTGACACTCTTATTAAAGCAAGAGGAGGATTATAAGTATTGTAAACGTGGGCAGCAGGAGAAGGACACAGAGGTTTATCACGAATGTCCTGTTCCTGATCTAGCACTAATGTCTGTTTTTCTCTGTTTGATTCATGTTTGTTGTAGGAACCTTATGTACAGCACTGAATGAGTAAGTACAATTTCTAAGCTTGATTCTAAACAGAAAATCTATCATGATGAACAGGAAAAAAAGACCGTTCCAAAATGTCCGCTATCCACTATGACTGGAAAAAAATGTGAACTTACTGTAACCTAGAGCAGTGATGAAAAATCGGGGCGAGTCTTACTATTTGTTTTGTCTCTCTCTCTCTCTCTCTCTTTCACTGATGTGGTAAATTTCCATCGTGGAACCTGCAGAACCAGCCTTGCACAACAGGACTGTATTGCTGTAAGTCCTCTTTAAATACCTACACACAACCTCACACACACACCCCTTTTGTGCACTGACAGGTACACAGTATTAAATGTCCAGTTGATCTGCTTGTAATCTTCACATCCACGATGGTAATAAAGTGTTTACTTATAAAGAGTATGAGGGAAGTCATGTCATTGTTTTATTTAATGTAAAATTAAGGCGTATTTTAGATGTAAAGTTAGCACAAGCAGTGTGAAGGCGGTACAGCGCTGCAGAGGGAAGCATTACTGCCTCACAGCTCCAGGTTCCATCCTGAGATCGGGTTACTGTCTATGTGGAGTTTCACATGTTCTCCTGGTGTTCATGAGGGGTTCCTCCCACCTCCCAAAAACATGCAGGTAGGAGGATCGGCTACACTTACTTACCCCAAGATGTAAATGTGCATGCATGCTGCCCTGGACTGGCATTCCATCCGAGGGTGTTAATGCCTCACCTCCAGTGTTCCTGGGACAGACTCTGGATCCATCACGACCTTGACACGGATTTACAGAAGATAAATGAATGAATGAGATAGCTAGATAACACTACTAACTAACACTCAGATGCTGATAGTCTTGTTTGTTGTGTGTGTGTCTGTGTGTGTGTGTTCAGACTGATGACTCCACCTCAGACTTCCTGATGTGTGTGGGTGTCCCATCAGACCCTGGGGCAGTAGAGCAGCAGATCCTCAACCTGAAGGGCCTGATTGATGATCTGCTTGATGTCTTCGTGTTTATGGTGAGAGAGTCAGGAATTGGCCTGGAGAATTAAAGATTGGTGAATATTTCTGCTCTTCTTTTTCTCTCCTAAATATTCCTCTCTCCCTGTCAGAACTCGGGATTGAATGGTGTCCCGTTGCTGAACGTGTCTGCAGAATGGAGCATCAACTCCACAGGTCTGCTGCAAAATGATGACATCATCCGGGCGTGGCTGCAGATTAGGCTGTCTCCACTGCTCTCCTCCATCTCTCAGAACTTCCTCACCTGCCTCGGCTACAACAACTTCAGCTGCCAGACTTACCAGACTGTGTATATAAACACACCATAAATACACACACACACACACACACACACACACACACACACACACACACACCAAATTGTCTGTTAGTCATATTTGTGAGTGGAAATCCACCATGATGATGGTAATGCTTGTGTGTGTGTGTGTGTGTGTGTGTGTGTGTTCTGTAGGGTGCAGGAGCTGAGTCAGCAGTTCTCCAGTTTAGATAGTCAGCGGCAGCAGTGGATCTACTCGTACTTCATGCAGCCCTTCCTGTCCAGAAGCTCACCGGCAGGTAAACACAGCAGGAGAGACTTTAGTAATGAATACATGACTTCTATGTTTGAGCTTAAAATTAACTGTAGCATTTCCAAGGACTAGATGAGCAAATTGAGCCACACCCTTACCCAGAGGACTAGGTAATGGAACTCATATGTCCACCTCTGATATTGCTGCATTACATTCTATTTGGAGTTATGAAATAAGTGAAGCCTGCAAGAAAGACCATGCCTGAACCTCCACCTTAACATCCTCCATCCCTGTTCACCCACCATCTTGAGATCCTACCCATGAGTCTTTAATGGGGGGTAGAATGAGAAGCTGGCCAGAACTCCAGACCCTGTTCTCAGAGTTCTCCATACTACAGTATCATTTTTAGCCAATGGTGGGAACTGTATTATGTATATATTAATAAACGACATTGTGTTTGTGTGTGTTAGGTTGTATGCTCCCTGGTGACTCCACTGAGGACTGGCTCACAAAGAACTTTGGTTCCTTCTCAATTCTGGCCCAACTCCAAGACTTCAGCTCTGTCAATGCACTCTTCAATGGGGTACTCAATGTTAAAATTAATCTGCATTTCTATCCTAAGCATTTTCTGGTTTATACGAGACATACCGTTGGACAGGGAGTTATGTAAATGCAGCCGAGTGGCCAATATCCAGGACTAATCACGCATTAGAGACACACAGAACATCCACCAATCTTCGATGTCCTTCCAACGAATAAAGGTGTACACTACAGTATGTTTAGTCCAATTTGATGGCCCTTTCCAATATTCTCCCTCATGAATGTCTAGACTTTTCAACACATCCTACACATGACATCAAAACTCATCATCTGTCAATCCCATTCTTCATGTTCTAATGACCTGTCTTAGGTGTTTCATATTCTTTAGCTGAGCTTGATATATTTCCTTCCAGATGACTAGATATATAAAATGCTGTGTTTTTCATATTTTAAATGTTCATATCATTCCCATTTTCAAGCTGAAAGTTCTGTTCAAATGGTTTTCTCTTGCTGTCTCCATACAGCTGGATGTACTGCACTTGTTGAGTCCAGTGCAGAAAGCACAGCTCATGCTGTATCCTGAGACAGTCGGTCTGAACAACGAATCCCTCAGTGTGGTTCTGGGCAGCCTGATGAGTTCACTAACACCCTCTGGAGGAGATGTGAACATGTCCAGTGATACCATGTGGAATGCAGGATTTCCTGTTATGTACTCATCCACTCCACAAGACCCACTCACACAGGTGAGGCTGGGACTCAGTACTACTCATTAACATGAACATCAGGCTCAAGGCTTGTGATTGTGCAATGGGAACTATAACCATTGGTTCCTGGTGGTTGTAACGTAGTGTATTGTAAATGGTACTAATTGTAACAGGTGTGTTGTGACTGATTCTAGACACATCTAATGGTTCCCTAATGGAATTTTAATGTTATTATAGGAGTCTGATGGTTTGGAGTTGATGTTGACCTTGGGGTAACCGACTGCGGTTTCAGTTTATTTAATAAACTTGTGTGATATTTGAATCTATTACTCCAGAAACAAGAAAACACGGAAATGTTTTGCTAATGGTTATTCCATATTGCATATTCAAATTATAAAAGTTTGAACCAGCACATGAACCAAGAATGAGTGAACTCTCCAAAACCATTCAAAATAGTCAATCCTGATGGGAACATGTTTAATTGAACCCATTAAAATAAATGCTATTAGGTGCTACAGCTATATTTCTAAATTAAGTTGCAGTAAGTTAAGTGAAGACATTTCAGCATAGGTTTGGATGACCATTTTAAAGTCAGTATCAGGTTCTTATTCATTCCTCCACTAGTGTGGCCAAGAAGCTTGATTTTGGTCTCATCAGACCACAAACGCACGAGGTCTGGTATTCATGAGCTGCTTTGTGGCTTTTCCTTTCCCATGCACCCTTTTTTATGATGGTGGTGATTAACAGTTGGTTTTGGGATTAACACTATAATATGACAGGTTGATGTGACTGTGCTTCCTCAGACGGTGAATGACTTCATGACTGCTTTTAGACCTGTTGGGAGTTTTGTCAGAGAATTTGTGTCTCTCACACATCAGGTAAACTTTTATGTTTATACATTTTTATAGCATTTTTATCTAAAGTGACTTACAAGTAAGACAGGTCTATGAGTATCCAATGCAAGTGCTATTCAGGTGTGTAAAATTTGGGTGAAATAGTTGTAGGAGATAAGAGAGGAAATGCCAGTGTGATGCCACAATGCTACAGAATACTATATGTACAGTTGAAGATAAAAACAGAAGATAAAACAGAGAAGAGAAATCATAGTTTAAGTTATCTTGAAATAAGGCTGTCGCATTTAATATGACCATTTCCATTAAACCTTTAATTGCTCTACAGCAAGACCTGAGCAACATGAAGAGTGTGACACTGATTCAGGCGATGCTAAACTGGACATTGGCAGAGCTCGCAGCTCCGTATAAAAACATCAGCGATAATCAGCAGATGGATCAGATGATGTTTGATCCTACAGATGTTAACTCCTGGTTTACGCACGTCGTTGTTCCAGTACTGAACAGATACCTCCCCAGTGACATACCAGATGACCTCACTGCTGTCTTTCATAATGTGTTGTGAGTATTTTCCATGGACGTGGTATAAAATGGTACAATGACAGTGTGATCGATTTGGATCTGACAAAATGTGATTATGAAAATCATTCTTGAAGGAGGAAGAAGAAGAAGAAATATGAAGAGAACATTATGGAATGCAGAAAAATATAAATGTTCAAACGCATTCATCTGTTCTTGTTTGTGTTTGTAGTTATATGGAGAATTCAGTGAACAATACTCTGGACACTTGCAGTGTCACTCTGGATGACGCGTGTGCTGTAAGAAACAACATACAATCTTTACTTACTTCAAATATTATAATTAAATGATCATATTTATGCAATATAATGATGTTCAATGTTTTGGTGATTGTGCATGATATACCAAGCTAGGATTGTTTATGTGTTAACTACAGTGCTGTAAAAAAAAGTATTTGATTTCTTCTGTTTTTGGTTATATCTCAGATAAAATAAAGGCAATTTGAGTAAACACAAAATACAGTTTATAAATGATAATAATGTTATTTATTGAAGCAAATAAGTTATCCAATACTAATTGGGCCTGTGTGAAAATGTATTTGCCCCCGTAGTTACTAATTCCCCAAATCTATGAAAGTGCATTGATAATGGGGCTCAGCTGGACGAGACACAACCTGACCTGATTACTGCAAACCCTGTTCAATCACATCTACACTTAAATAAATGTTTTTCAACAGCATGGAGTTGGTTAAAAGATCTTACGTAGTAACACACTCTGGCAAAGTTGAAAGAAATTCTAGAAATGATGAGGAAGAAGGAGATTGAAATACATCAGTCTGGGAAGGGTGACAAAGCTATTTCAGAGGCTCTGGGACTCCAAAGAACCACAGCGAGAGCTGTTATCTCCAAATGGAAAAACTCAGCATAGTAGTGAATCCGATCTACTCATCCAGAACAACATCAAAGGACCTACAGGCCTCTCTCATCAATAAAGTCACTGTTCATGACTCCACTATCAGAAAGACACTGGGGGAACACGGCTCCATGGAAGAGTGGCGAGGTGAAAACCACTGCTAACCCAGAAGAACATTAAGACTCGTCTGAATTTCACCAAAACACTCCTTGATGATCCTCAAAGCTTTTGGGAGAATGTTCTGTGGACTGATGAGGTGAAAGTGGAACTGTTTGGAAGACAGGAGTCCCGTCACATCTGGAGTAAACCAAACACCGAACTCCACAAAAAGATCATCATACCTACGGTCAAGCGTGGTGGAGGAAGTGTGATGGTGTGGGGATGCGCTGCTGCTTCAGGGTCTGGGCAACGTGCAGTAATTGAGGGAAACATGAATTCTGCTCTCTAGCAGAAAATCCTAAAGGAGACTGTCCAGTCTTCAGTCTGTAAATTTAAACTCCAGCACAACTGGATTATGCAGCAAGACAGTGATCCAAAGCGTAGAAGTAAGACCACCTCTGAATGGCTAAAAAAAAAAAATTTGAAATGCTGTGGCAGGACCTTAAACCTTCAGTTCATGCTCGAAAACCCTCCAGTGTGGCTGCACTAAAGCAGTTCTGAAAAAGAAGAGTGGGCCAAAATTCCACCACAGCGCTGTGAAAGGCGGCACAGACAGATTTAAAGTTTAAGGGGGCAATTCATTTTTCAAATGGATGATAGGTGTTGGATAACTTTTGTTGCTTCAATAAATAAAAACTGTATTGTGTGTTTACTCCAGTTGTCTTTGATTTATGTTGTATTTCGTTTGAAGATCTAAAACAATTTAATGTGAGATATACACAAAAACAGAAGAAATCAGGATGGGGCAAATACTTTTCCACAGCACTGTATGTGACGTGCTGTTATGTTGTTCCAGGTGACTAATGTGATGGAGAATGTGGCAAAAATCCTGCAGTGTGTGGAGAGCACTAATCTGATGCTCACAGGGGAAACAGTCAACAGTCTCGTACTGCACCTCTCCAGCAACCTCAACACACTTCTGAACCAGCTTGCCCACACAGTGCGTACACTGTAACACCACTGACACACCACTGAAACTCTACTGACACACCACTGAAACTCTACTGACACACCACTGAAACTCTACTGACACACCACTGAAACTCTACTGACACACCACTGTAACTCTACTGACACACCACTGTAACTCTACTGACACACCACTGTAACATTACTGACACACCACTGTAACTCTACTGACACACCACTGTAACATTACTGACACACCACTGAAACTCTACTGACACACCACGGTAACTCTACTGACACACCACTGTAACATTACTGACACACCACTGTAACTCTACTGACACACCACTGTAACATTACCGACACACCACTGTAACACTACTGACACACCACTGAAACTCTACTGACACACCACTGTAACTCTACTGACACACCACTGTAACATTACTGACACACCACTGTAACTCTACTGACACACCACTGTAACATTACTGACACACCACTGAAACTCTACTGACACACCACTGTAACTCTACTGACACACCATTGTAACTCTACTGACACACCACTGAAACTCTACTGACACACCACTGTAACTCTACTGACACACCATTGTAACTCTACTGACACACCACTGAAACTCTACTGACACACCACTGTAACTCTACTGACACACCACTGTAACTCTACTGACACACCACTGTAACATTACTGACACACCACTGTAACACTACTGACACACCGCTGTAACTCTACTGACACACCGCTGTAACTCTACTGACACACCGCTGTAACACTACTGACACACCACTGTAACTCTACTGACACACCGCTGTAACTCTACTGACACACCGCTGTAACACTACTGACACACCACTGTAACTCTACTGACACACCGCTGTAACTCTACTGACACACCGCTGTAACTCTACTGACACACTGCTGTAACTCTACTGACACACTGCTGTAACACTACTGACATACCACTATAACACTACTGACACTCTATACTAATAACTGACTAAAAGTATGGTTAATGTCCTGCTTTCTTCCAGAACTTTAGTTCAGCAGATTCCCCTTTTAGAAACATTCTAGAACGGATCCATGACCCAGCACACGCTGACCTGACGGACACGGCGTTTGTCACCTTGTGGTTTCATATCAAACTCAAGCCTCTCTTACCCAGTCTGATGCCTGAGTACCTGCTCTGCCTCAGTGCCAAACCGTTTAGCTGTCAAACGTTCCAGATACTGTAGGTGAACCTCTTATGTATAAGCTTCATTGCTTGATGATCCTCGGGTCCCTGGCTAACTGATTTAAATTTCTTCCCTCAGTGTGTGGGAGATGAGCAACAACATGTTTCCCACAGCAGAGAACAGAACTCGTATGGTTTATGAGGACTTCATCATCCCGTTCCTGCTCCAGCAGAACTCCACAGGTATTACTGTTCATCCTATGAGTGCTGTCCAACACATGCTAAATGTGGCACACACACAGAATTAGATTCCAGTACTTGCTATCAGAACTTCCTCAGAATGCAATAACAGAGCTCTATCTTCTTCACAGAAAGGTATTTTAAAGTTTAGCACCAGTACATTTGTATCTAGCAATGTCTGAGTTTTTATCATCTGCAGATCTGGTTCCACACCCCAGAGTTTAAGGTTAGGGTTGGTATCTCAAAGCCTTAGTCTTTTTCATCTTTAGAGACAGAGGGCCACAGCTGGAATGAAGCCAGACAACATTTTTAGTGTGAGAAGTGGAACTAATTGAGAAATGTTGTTAAATGGTAGCGTGAGTATTCACTCTACCAAATAAAATAATGCTTTTAGGAAACTGTGGCACATGCTTGATCTGATGCCAAGATATGTAATGCACCAAATGACAGCAATTTAAATCTGACTTAATGGGTTAAACTATCACCTATCCAAAAAAAAAAAAAAAAAAAGATTTTAAACTGATATAAAATCAAACACAAACTTTTATGCATTTTCTTTTTTGTTTTGCATTTCTGTTCTCATTTATACAATATATATATATATATATATATATATATATATATATATATATATATATATATATATATATATAAATTTGAGCGGCACATCTGAGCATGCTCAGTGTGGACATTTGAGACCTGACTCTCATTCCTGAGACTTACTGTAAATATTCTAAACATCCTTAAAAGCTAACACTTACTACTGACATACTTACCACCCATGCTTATTTTATGGAGATGAATCTTCTAAAAAGAAGGAAGCCAGAGTTATTAAGTGGCGTAAAAGATTAGAAAAGGTTCAACAACTGGATGATGTAGAACATCCAAAACAAGGTGGTGATGTTCAATCTGACCTGACTCAGTGTCGCCTCCTGCAGGTGCCTGCATGGGTAACAGCAGTTTAGAGTGGATCGTGATGAACCTGGGTGGATTCTCTCAGTTTGCCACTGTGCAGGAGATGTACCTGCTGAATCCTAGGTTTGATGCTGTAAGTACAGTACTTCAGGACAGATATCCTGGTGCTGTCTCTTCCCTTTTCTCAGACATCTCTATTCTTCTGCCTGCTTTTCATCATAACTCTTTTTTAATCATGTCTCACCCAGATGGAGGCTTTCAACGCTCTCACTCTCAACCAAATGGCTGAGATCATCGTTGAAGACCTGCCTCAATTTCCAGATAAAAAGCAGCTCATTGACATGGTGTTCAGCAACATACTGACATCACTGACGATGAGACAGCAACTTCCTCAGCTCGTCCTCCTCGTCTCAGAGATGAACACGGTTCAGAATCTTCTGTGTTACTGATTACGAAGCTGCATATTTTAGCTGATATTAGTTGCATACTTAATGCTGGAGATGCACTGTAATGTTAGCGGAGCTAGTCTTAGAAGAGTGCTGCATTTACGTCCATATCTAGCTCAGCTAGGTTAATTATGACCAGTTTCAATGTTAACCAGCACGTTCAGAAGATCATGTGATGTTGGTATATGATGAAGTTTCCAATTGGATGATTAATTTATCATAAACTCCTTCACATGCAAATAATAAAATGAGATAAAATGAGAATATCTATAATATACTGTATCATGCCTGTCGTGTATGAATGTTCTTACAGTCTTCTCTGGTCTTGTTATGCGTTTCAGATGAAAAGTAACTGTATGATCTATCAGGAAATGTAAGTCCACACCTAACACATGCCCTACAACACAGAGTGAAACAGATCCACAGTATGACGTGGTTTAGGATCAATATTTGGAGTTTTAGTGCGTTAACTTTAACCCGAGTGCATGTGTCTGTGCTCGCAGGTTTTTGTGGCTCCACTTTGCTTCTCTGTCCACAAACCCAGAAACAGAAGCAGTGACCCTGAGCAGCCTCAACAACCTGATAACGGCAACACCAGCAGGTCTGTTACACACTTTTACGCCACGGCGCTGCTGAGTTCTGCATTCTGATTGGTCAGAAGGTGTTGATTAATGTTCTATAACAGCGGCTCTGACAGTAGCGCAGGATTATATTAATGTACTTGTTCTAATTAACTTTAGCATTTCTATAGTAACGGCTCATTCACAGGGACGTGTGCAGCTCATGCTCCACTGATAATAAACAGATTTTAAAAAATCACTCATATGGTGAAGTTTTCTGTAAGATGTTTATGTAACGTGTACAGAAGAGTCTCCAGTGTCAGCAACAGTTGTGTGTTGTGTATTGTTGTGTGTTGTGTATTGTGTGTTGTGTGTATTATTGTGTATTGTGTGTTGTGTGTTGTATATTGTTGTGCGTTGTGTATTGTGTGTTGTGTGTTGTGTGTATTGTTGTGTATTGTGTATTGTGTGTGTGTTGTGTGTTGTGTGTATTGTTGTGTACTGTGTGTGTTGTATGTTGTGTATTGTTGTGTATTGTGTGTGTTGTGTGTTGTGTATTGTTGTGTATTGTGTTGTGTGTTGTGTATTGTGTGTTGTGTATTGTTGTGTATTGTGTGTGTGTTGTGTGTATTGTTGTGTATTGTGTGTGTTGTGTGTTGTGTATATTGTTGTGTATTGTTGTGTATTGTGTTGTGTTGTGTGTTGTGTATAGTGTGTTGTGTGTTGTGTATTGTTGTGTATTGTGTTGTGTGTTGTGTGTATTATTGTGTATTGTGTGTTGTGTGTTGTGTATTGTTGTGTATTGTGTGTTGTGTATTGTGTGTTGTGTGTTGTGTGTATTGTTGTGTATTGTGTGTGTGTTGTGTGTTGTGTGTATTGTTGTGTACTGTGTGTGTTGTATGTTGTGTATTGTTGTGTATTGTGTGTGTTGTGTGTTGTGTATTGTTGTGTATTGTGTGTGTTGTGTGTATTGTTGTGTATTGTGTGTGTTGTGTGTTGTGTATATTGTTGTGTATTGTGTTGTGTTGTGTGTTGTGTATTGTGTGTTGTGTGTTGTGTATTGTTGTGTATTGTGTGTGTGTGTGTTGTGTGTATTGTTGTGTATTGTTGTGTATTGTGTATTGTGTGTTGTGTATTGTTGTGTATTGTGTGTGTGTTGTGTGTATTGTTGTGTATTGTGTGTGTGTGTTGTGTGTATTGTTGTGTATTGTGTGTGTTGTGTGTTGTGTATATTGTTGTGTATTGTTGTGTATTGTGTTGTGTTGTGTGTTGTGTATTGTGTGTTGTGTGTTGTGTATTGTTGTGTATTGTGTGTTGTGTATTGTGTGTGTGTTGTGTATATTGTTGTGTATTGTGTGTGTGTTGTGTGTATTGTTGTGTATTGTGTGTTGTGTGTTGTGTATTGTTGTGTATTGTGTGTGTGTTGTGTGTATTGTTGTGTATTGTTGTGTATTGTGTGTGTGTGTATTGTTGTGTATTGTGTGTTGTGTGTTGTGTATTGTTGTGTATTGTGTGTTGTGTATTGTGTGTGTGTGTTGTGTATATTGTTGTGTATTGTTGTGTATTGTGTTGTGTTGTGTAATGTGTGTTGTGTGTTGTGTATTGTTGTGTATTGTGTGTGTGTTGTGTGTATTGTTGTGTATTGTGTGTTGTGTGTTGTGTATTGTTGTGTATTGTGTGTGTGTTGTGTGTATTGTTGTGTATTGTTGTG
>NC_030441.2:20314621-20319621 GCF_001660625.3 Ictalurus punctatus | reverse complement strand
ATACATCCATCTGTATATCCATCCATACATCCATCTGTATATACATCCATACATCCATCTGTATATACATCCTTTCATCCATCTGTATATCCATCCATACATCCATCTGTATATACATCCATTCATCCATCTGTTTATCCATCCATACATCCATCTGTATATACATCCATTCATCCATCTGTATATCCATCCATACATCCATCTGTATATACATCCTTTCATCCATCTGTATATCCATCCATACATCCATCTGTATATACATCCATTCATCCATCTGTTTATCCATCCATACATCCATCTGTTTATACATCCATACATCCATCTGTTTATACATCCAGACATCCATCTGTTTATACATCCATCTGTTTATACATCCATCTGTTTATACATCCATACATCCATCTGTATATCCATCCATACATCCATCTGTATATCCATCCATACATCCATCCATCAATCCACTCTTTCATTCACTTATTCATTCAAACATGTGAACAAGTATCTACCACGTCTTTATGTGAACAGCCTTCTACTCACTCTTCCACTATCCTACAATCCACCAGTTCAATATCTAATCATCTATCCATCCATATAAGCATGCCATACACGCAGTCTCACTCATCCCTCCATCTTCCTGCAGGACCCATGCTGATGAACTGCTACACTAATCAGAGTTACTACGTCTTCCTGCAGTCGTACTTCATGGGTTTCCAGTTCCCTTCTCTCTCCACCTTCCTGTCCCTCATGCCTCCAGCCCGCATGCCAGAGGTCAGAGCAGCCATCAGTTAAACAACCAATCACATGCAGCGGGCAGTATAGTGGATCAACCAATCACTTACAAAGCAATCACACTCATCTACTTATCACGATCATTCTGTGTGATTAGTAATGAATAAGTAAAAATCGTATCCATTCCAAACTTATGAAAGTGTAACTTCATCAGCTATGTAATTCATTTGTGTGTGTGTGTGTGTGTGTGTGTGTGTGTGTGTGTGTGTGTAGCTCCTGAACTCCCTGTCTCCAGCAGAGCTATCTAACTTCCTGAATCACCCTGGCACTGTGGACAATCAAACCCAACTGTGCGAACTCTTCAACAACTACAACCAAACAGAGAAGTACCTGCAAAGTGTAAGCCAAGAACACACACACACACACACACACACACACACACACACACACACACACACACAGCAAAAACAACCTGTATTCCACCAGTAAATTCTAACTATTCTACCAAAACTCTCAAAAGCTTCAGAGAGACAGACCCTCCACCCAGCCTGCCAACCTCTTCCTCAACCCATCCATTAATACACCCATCTAACCCTCCATCCATCCATTCATCCTCCTATCCACTATCCATCCTGCATTAAAATAATTCACCGTCCAGCATTTATCCAACATATACATCCATTCCATATAATCCATATAATCTATCATCCATTGATTCATCCATGCATTCATCTGTCTATATATCCATCCCTCTATCCATCTACCCATCCACTCTATCCATAAATCCTTCAGTCCACAATTCTCCATTTATATTCATGGAATTGGCAGATGCCCTTAACCAGATCCACATACAGAAGTCTGTAACCTCTCCATCCATACATACATATATCCATTCCATATAATGCATAGAATCCACCAGATCTATCCATCTATCTGTCCATGCATCCACCCAATACATACATCCCACAAGCCATCTAGCAATCTATTAACGATTATCCATCCACAATCTATAAATTATACAACCGTCCATTAACCCTCCATCCATCCACCTCTAGCTATGCACAACTTTTCATTTATTCAACAATCCATACATACTTCTCATATTCATCTGTACACTTATCCATCCACTCATCCTATTACAGACTCAACATTTATGTGTGCTTCAGAAGGTCATTATGGTTCAGTCTTCAGAGCTCTCAACACGAAGGGCGTGGCCTTCGCAGGAAGTAGGGTACAGCTGTGAGCATTTCACAATGAGTCACACTGAGATGTGATGGTGTAGGACACAGACCGCAGCAGTTTAACAGCAATGGAGTAATATTTATTCTCTGTCTCTCTCCAGGAGCCTGTTTTGTCCTCAGCTCTGGCCAGCCAGACGTTGGAGTGTGTGTGGCCTCAAGCTATCAGTGCCTCATCTCAGGCTGATGTGGACAGATGGTTTAGTGTCACGCAAGTCCAATACTTGCCCTACCTCAGCTCTCAGATGATCAGCTCCACCCAGATGTCCGGGGCCTCCTGCCTTGCCTTCCGCAAATTGTATGTAAATAAAAATATTAGCTAGAACGTCACTATTTTTGGTAACATTAGCTATGTGTTACACTCTGAGAGGGCTCACACACTTCTCTTTGTTATGCTAATGTTAATTTCCATCTAAACATGAATAATTTGTAAATGTAATGTGTATGTAAGTGGAGATTTTCTCAGTTTAGGCTGAATATATAAACGACTAGATGCCGAGGTCCTCATGGAACACAAAGTAGATCTGAACACTTAAAATCATTCTTTATTAGAAGGCAACAATCACCTGACCAAACAGAATTAAGAATTCAGCAATGCAGGTGGAATACATGTGTTCAGAAATAATGAGGGAATTGTTGTCTCTTTCAGTGTGTCTGTGATGGGAAGTTATAACTTTAGCAAGGCAGATTTTACCATGAAAGACATCTATGTCACCATCCAGACCTTCCTGACCACAGGTACATCAAATACATGTTCAACAGGCTTCTGTTTTCAATCGAAGGTATGGATATTGCTTCGTCCATGCTAGATTTAACTGTGTCATATTTCGATGTTGTGTTCATGTTTTGCTGTAGCAACCCCACCCAAATGCTACAACCACTCAGACCCTGTGCTGAACTCCACTGCCTGGTTTTATCAGTACATCGGCGTCTTCATCACCTTCATCACTGTGAATGACCTGCAACAGTTTGGAGGTGTAAATGTGAGTAAAGCTGAGAGTAATAAACCAAAACCTCGCTATTAAGATGCTATCTGTTCGGGAAAACTATCTATAGCTGTTTTCCTAGATTACAGAAAAATGATCATGTATTCCAAGCCCTCCAGAGACACACACCATTCTTCAGAACACTCAGAGTTAGTGCTAGTAATAATAAAGACTGTTATCACCCTGAAGTTGATAATTTTCCAATAACAGCTTGTCCTCAAGTGTTTTATACCTCTTATACCACAGCAATTTACCAACAATTACAATATTTTTATTTATTAACAAACATCATACGTTTTTATCCATGTATAGTTATATATTTAATATTGTGGTACATCTATAAAAACAAGCCAGTACATATTGTGCTTCCATGTCTGTGTTGCTTCTCCAGCTGGAGCAGTTCACTCCCAATGCACAGAACCTTGAACTGTTCAGAAAGAACAACGTTAGCCAAGACGTCATCACTGTCTACACAAATATGTTGTTTGATCTCAAGCCGGACTTCAGCATCAACCTGTGAGCTAACATGAATCCATTAGCATGTTGCACTGTGAATACACCTTTACTGAACTTTACTCAAATACACAAACATTCAGAATGTGCTAAACTATAGTCACATATAAAGACACACCCATTTGCCCCCCTCAGACACACCCACCAGTCTCACTCAGACACGCCCATCTGTCTCACTCAGACGCGCCCATCTGTCTCACTCAGACACGCCCATCTTCCCCCTGAGACACGCCCATCTACCCCTGAGACACGCCCATCTGCCCCCTCAGACACATCCATCTGTCTCATTCAGACACACCCATCTGTCTCATTCAGACACGCCCATCTGCCCCTGAGACACGCCCATCTGCCCCCTGAGACACGCCCATCTGTCTCATTCAGACACACCCATCTGTCTCATTCAGACACGCCCATCTGCCCCTGAGACACGCCCATCTGCCCCCTGAGACACGCCCATCTGTCTCATTCAGACACGCACATCTGTCTCACTCAGACATGCTCATCTGTGCCAACTCATGTAATTAGAAATTTTTTTTAACTTTATCTCAGTAGATAAGTGTTATTAATGGTGTGTGTGTGTGTGTGTGTGTGTGTGTGTGTGTGTGTGTGTGTGTGTGTGTATGTAGTCTCCCCGCACAGTTGTGGTGTTCCGCTCCAGCAGGTGCATTCTCAAACCTGACTCAAAATGATACAATGACCATCAACAAAGTTCTTCAACAGCAGTGCACAGTCATAGATTCTACTGTATGTATACACACACACACACACACACACACACACACACACACACACATTGGTAGTTTGTGCATTTGTTTGTGTATTTACAGTAGAGCTGCTAATTGAGCAGTTATACAAATTTGTCCATTTGCCTTCTACATTAATGATTTGTACAGTGAAGCAACATGTGTGTATTGTATAGACACTCACAGAGACTTAGAATCCAGCAAATGTCAATAATTGGTGTGTGTGTGTGTGTGTTTATCAGTGTATTGTGTGCTGGCTGTACATTATGTATGATTAATCATGTTTCTGTGTATAGGTATCTGCTGCACTAGCAAGTAACGTGGACGTCCTGACGCCAGCCACCATTTCGGGTTTGGGTAACTCCATCACCGGTCTTAGTGTTGGTCAGATTGAAAGTTCTAGCCCCTCCACCCTACTGTCCACCCTCGGTTTCCTCAGTTCTGTGGATGGCTGGAGCCTGAGCCAGGCCATGGCCATCATCCAATCAATGCTCTCAGCTGGAGTATATAAGGTATGCCGTCTCGCCCGGTTTTTATTAAGCATCAGTGAAGAACCAATCAGGACACAGTGCATGATTGAATCATTATTACTCTATATACAGTATATATTATATTCTACAGCTATCACTTCATTACATTATTTATTAATCATATAGCTACGTTAGTACGTCTCAGTTGTTAGCTAGGTTAAGCTTTCTGTTTATATTTCCAGTTGCCTAGCAACAGCATTTTCATGATGAACCACTTTATGTCTTCGCCTTGCCATGTTGGAAACATGAGTTCCATTTGTA
>NC_030441.2:20269621-20304621 GCF_001660625.3 Ictalurus punctatus | reverse complement strand
AGAGAGACAGACAGACAGAGACAGACCGACAGAGACAGAAAGAGAGAGAGACAGAGAGAGAGCGACAGAGAGAGACCGACAGAGACAGACAGACACAGAGAGAGAGAGACCAACAGAGACAGACAGAGAGAGAGAGCGACAGAGAAAGAGACAGAGAGAGAGAGACAGACAGAGAGCGACAGAGTGACAGAGAAAGAGAGAGACAGAGAGAGAGACAGACAGACAGAGAGAGAGAGAGCGACAGAGAGTGACAGAGAAAGAGAGAGACAGAGAGACACTATGGTTTCCAGTTGTTAATAGTGTTTTGGCGTTGTTGAATAGTATGATATTGAAAGTGTTACAGTATCTTGACATATTTTGCCATATTGTCAACGCGTGTATCGTGTGTCGTGTAGACGTGCGTATCGGCTTCTGACGTATTAATACGAGAGATTCAGAGTCAGACAGACAGAAAGGCGCTCATGCAGGCAGACAGGTTTGTCAGCTCTGTGAGATTAAACACACACACACACAGACACAGCTGAAGAAATGAATCATTATTTATTTGGTACAAAAATCTACACAATACTTCTGTAAACAGCGCAGCACATCGTCCTGCACAACAACCTCGACTCTACACAGACACCGTGTCTCTATGGACCTGAGGACTTGTGTAAAAATAGAGTGCTGTATTTAAGAAAAATAGCAGATCAACAAAATATAGAAACATTAATATATTCTCAGGAGGTCGAGTGAGAACGTGGCGTCTGTCCTGTACAGGACACGTCGTTTAATCTGAACGGATGCTGCGATTAAAACCTGAGGCTCCAGGAGACACTGTCATTTTATCATTCGCTCACTCATAACATCACACACAGAACAGCTCGACTGCAATCCCCAGAGCGGCCACTGGGGGTCACAATTTCCTCTCATGGCGAATACATCAGCGTGGACACTAGCGTAAATCCAATCATTACTGTAATTCCTAAATTTGCCGCAAGATGGCAGCATTGTCTAAATCATCATCATGGATGAACCTAACCTTTTAAACCGTCTACTGCAGTGTTACCCTGAGACAAAGGAAAAACACCAGTGTGTAGGGGTCAAGGGTCGAATAAATTAGAAATGGAATATAAGCAAATATAGAAAGTATAGCAAGACTGACAGAGAGATAAACAGAAAAATAGAACGTCTGCAGTAGAAGGTTAATTCCTGACGCCTCCAATAGATGGAAGCAACTTCATTTAGATTCTAATTTCTTACCAACTGTACGTCATTTTGAACTCCAGTTCTTTAACACACTGTTTAACTCTGCCACTAGATGGCAGCACGTTCCTATTCATTAACACACATTCAAATCATTATTATGACTCTCAAAGCAGCCACAAGGTGACAGGAACTTTACACACGTTATTTCTGACTGCTCCACCAGGTGGCAGTATTTCCTACATGTTTAATATCCGACACTGAGCATGTGTGACTAGCTCTCTGCAGGGTGGCTAACAGAGCGACAGCGGCTTCCAGAAGAGGATCCTAGAGTCATCACTCCTCATCATCATCGTCATCATCCCTGAGCCATCACGAGACATCCTGCATCCCATCCTCATCCCAACTCCGCCCCCCTGCCCCGCCCCTGCTGCCTTTTTCCCTCAAAACGGCAAGCAGGACCTTCAGCAGTGAGTTCTCCTTGAGCAGGTCCTCAGAAGCTTCGGCGAGCTCTTGCAGCCTTTTCACAGCCTCAGTGAGCTGCCGGCTTTTCTCCTGGTACAGCATCTCGAGCCGGGTGCTCTGCTCCTGCAGCTCGGCATTGTGGGACCGCATCTCCTGAGTCTGGAGCACCAGGCGTCGGTTCTCCCTCCACAGAGCCGCCAGCTGCTGTGACAGCCGCTCACGGGCACGCTGCAGAGACAGCACCTCCCCCTGCAGGGTGCGAAACTCCACCTCCAGAAGTGCCTTGGGCCCCGCCTTTCCCTGAGGGGAGGTGCTAGAATGATTGAAGATGAAGCGGACTAGATTGGGGACAGTGACACGGGTGTTCTCTGGAAACTTCACACTCATGTGCTTCCTGTGAGACAAAAAGACAGACAGTTATGCATGCTGTAGAGGGATGCACAGTGAGACAGGTGAGAGACTGTACCTGTGTCTGGGGAAGAACAGGAAGGTGGGCAGGTGGTCCACCATGAACTCCCACGGCAGGTCGTTAAGACCAACGTTCACCCTATTAAACACACAAAACACAGTTTAATCCCGTTTCATCCAGTGTAATACAGTTGATTCTGCCAGGGGGCGGAGCCAATTTCTACAGTCACGTTTTAAAAAAAAAAAAATGCAGGTTCCTGACCTGGCCACCGTGAAGGTGCTGTTTCCCTGGAAAAGTCGGGCCAAGCGCAGAAGAACGTGATTAAGAACCGTACAGAACCCACACCATCCCGTATAGTAGAACAACAACACATCCTACACAGAGTGCCAGAGAGAGAGAGACAGGCAGAGAGACAGACAGGTGCTCAGTAATGGATGCTGTAGGGACTCTACTGAGTGCACTCGCATCTCCTCACCTTCTCTGCGTCCATTACTATGTCTCTGAAGGACTGCGTGGTCACTTCCTGGATGAGGGAGCGTGGGGGCGGAGCTTCATTGACGCCCACCAAGTGTCTGTGCAGTGGACTGTAGGGGGCACTGAAGTTCACTATGAACTGCTCTGTGAGGGAGGGAGGGAGAGAGCATTTATTAGCTTGCTTTCTTCCACACTTTTTCCATTCACCTTTTTTTCATTTCTTTCTTTTATCCTTCATTCACCTCTTTTCTTTTTCTATTCCTTTCTAGTCCTCCATTCTTTCATCCATTCTTTTTCTTTCTTCCATTTTTTTGGTTATCTGTTGTTTATTGTTACCTATTCTTTCTCTTTGTCCTTTCAATCATCTTTTCTCCATTTTTATTTATTTTCTGTCTCTCTCATATCTTTGATCCTTGGGCCTCTATTCCTTCTTTTATATTCTTTCATCAATTGATTCCAATTGTTTCCCATCTTCTCTCCCTCTATTGCTTGACTGCTTCCTTCTTTACCACCTTACTCATTCTTTCCTTTCTTCTCTCCCGTTCAATTACTTCTTTTTCCTCCGTTATTAGGTGCATAGGCACCCGATTGTTATTCCACCTTTTCCTCTTCTTCTTCAGTTTCTTCTTCTGGCGAGGTTGTCTGTGGCAGCCCATAGAACCATCTGGTAAAAAGTTGTGAAATTTGGCACACTGATTGGGGAGGGTCTAAGGAACATTCTGACCAAATTTTGGCCAAGTCCTGCCAATGCTCTAGCGCCTCCATCGTGTCAAATTTGGGCCTAATATGGAAGTGCGTTTATGGTCCTAACCTTTGAATCACGTGTCCACAATTGAAGGTCCAGGCCTGGATCCCAGTTGAGACGAGTTCAGCGCAGCATATGACGCCAATTTCCAACTAATTAGATTGTCCACCATCTTGGAATTGTCAAAAACTCCTCCTACAAACTTTGTCCAATCACCACATTTGGAACATCTTCAGACCAACCTGGACAAAATTTATCAAAGAAATGTTGATACTCCAAATGCCTGTAATGGGTCAACAAATCTGATAGCGAAGCCACTAAACAGGAAGTGAGGCTGTATCTCACTGACAAATCTTGGTAGGCGTCTTCAGGACCATGACCCGAGGATATGCTCCTCCGCCATGTTCTGTCCAATCTTCTCCAACTGTGGATCACATCACCTTGAGATCTGTCTAAACAAAAGTTATCAAAGGAACTCATATTCAAAACCGTTCTCTCATAACGGACTGGCAACTGCGTGAAACTATAAATCTTCACTGAATCCCTACGACTCTGCTTCGCTGTGAATGTGCGGCTCACAGAGTCTGGGTGCTCGGCCCCCGGAAAGCTTTCATTTCCTTTTCTATCTCTCCTGTATTTCTTCCTTTCTTTTTCCCCCTTTATTCTCTAGGTTTCATTCATATTTCTCTACAGTGATGTTTTCTTTCCTGGTTCAGTTCCGCACACCTGCTAGTTTCCAATTTCTTTATTCTTCTATTCTTTAGTCGTTCTTTCTACTTCCTTGTTTATTCGCTTTTTTGGTTCTCAAATTTGTCATTTTTCTTTCAAAATTTCCTTATTTTCTTAATTTCTCCATCTGTTACTTCTGTGTGTGTGTGTGTGTGAGTGTGTGTGTGTGTGTGTACCCAGTGCCTCTCTCCCCGTGTCCTGCAGTACGTAGTGTGTCTCGTCTCTCAGGTTGACGATGGTGGTGAAGGTGTGTGTGTGCGAGTGTGTGCTGTGGTTTCCTGCCGCTCCGAGTCGCTGTGCCAGTGGCCAAGCCAGTCGCGAGTCCAGAGTGTAAAAGCGCAGCGTCTTATTGGTCCGGCAGTGAAGGCCCATGACCCCGCCCTCCTCCAGCAGGGGGTGGAGCCTGTGGGTGAGGGTCCTGCAGCAGGCGGTGTAATGATGGAGCGTGCCGTAGCTGCGCTGTGTGTTACTGCAGACGGACGACGCCCTGGGCAAAGTGCTGCGCAGGAACGAGTGAAGCGCCGCCTCCAGATCCCACGCAGACCTCACACACACCTCACACACCTTAGCGTTAGCAGACACGTGCATGGACTTGCAGCACCTCGGCTCAGACAGGACAGAACCTGACGGCGACCAGACAGAGGAGGAGACGCTGTCCGCTAAACACGAGTGATACCGCAATGCTACGTCTGCTACCTGAGAGAGAGAGACACACAGACAGACAGACAGAGAGAGACAGACAGAGAGAGAGAGACAGACAGATAGATACAGAAACAGAGAGAGACAGACAGACAGACAGAGAGACAGACAGACAGACAGTGAGACAGAGACAGAAACAGAGAGACAGACACAGACAGACAGACAGACAGAGAGACAGACAGAGAGAGACAGAGAGAGAGAGACAGATAGATACAGAAACAGAGAGAGACAGACAGACAGAGACAGAGAGACAGACAGACAGACAGACAGTGAGACAGAGACAGAGAGACAGACACAGACAGACAGACAGACAGAGAGACAGACAGAGATAGAGAGAGCGAGAGACAGAAACAGAGACAGACAGAGACAGTTTGTTCATCATGAATCTGTGTGTAAAACTCTGTGCCATGTGTATAAGTGTGAAGTGGGCAGGGCTTACCTCAGACAGCGTCTGACTGGCTGATAGTGGACTCTGCGGGAGAAACACAAGCAGGGCTGGTCCTTTACGTAGCTCTGCCTCCAGAGCATGGCTCTTCTCTCCAATTAGCTGAATCCAGGTGATGACACTCTCTTTGTTCTCATACACCCAGTTACAGATGTTCTCAGGGGTGAAGCTCCTCTTAGAACGGGGGAATACCTACACACACACACACACACACACACACAAACACACACACAAATACAGCACCACTTTTTAAAAATAAGTCGCATCTGTATGTATGTGTGTGTGTGTGTGTGTGTGTGTGTGTGTGTGTGTGTGTGTTCACCAGTGAGGTGTTGAAGCGGCGGTGCAGATACACACTCTGATCCTCTGTCACCCACATCCCCGCCGCCACGTCCCGATTGGTCACGACGCCGAAACGCACCACCCCCTGAGGATCTGAACCAATCAGAGAGCAGATCACAGTCAGCTGACAACACGAAAGAGAACCACACATTCAGATTACTAAACTATTACACTGACATCATAGAGTGAGAAGTGTGTGTGTGTGTGTGTGTGTGTGTGTGTGTACCTTTTCTGAGCATGTGCAGTGCAGAGAAGAAGAAGGTGATATAACCGGGTGGCTGTGGGGATGAGTTAAAGTCAAAGAAGCCCACCACACCCTGCTGCATGAGAGAAACACACACACACACACACACACACACACACACACACACACACACACACACACAAAACAATGCAGGGAAACCAAACCCCCACAATGCGAACCACACATACACACATACACACATATATATACATATACATACATACACACATATATATACATATACATACATACACACACACACACATATATATATATATATATGTGTGTGTGTGTGTGTGTGTGTGTGTGTGTGTGTTTTACCTCGTGGTGAGATAAAAAGGTGTGGAGGGCGGAGCGAGAGGGCAGGTACATTAAGGGGGCGGAGACTTGGCGTATGAAACTCTCCATATATTCTGCTAATAAGGGCCCTTTATAGTGAATAGGACCAAACCTACACACACACACACACACACACACACACACACACACACACACACACACACACACACTAATTAATATCATGTAACTAATCATTAATATCACATTAATATCACGTATCGTTCATTTAATTATTTATTTCCTTACATTTTTGTATATATATATATATATATATATATATATATATATATATATATATTTTATTGCATTTAATTAAACTCTACTACTTATTATTTAAAAATGGATATCAAATAACTTATTTAATAAAATTAAATAAAAACTGACAGCCAATTATAAAATACATCAAATTGAAAAATGTCTACCTGATCATTAAATATATATGTGTGTGTGTGTGTGTGTGTGTGTGTGTGTGTGTGTGTGTGTGTGACAGATAACGTAACTAACTGAAACATTACCTCCTGTGGTACACGTGTAGAACCGGGTACTGGTAGAAGTTCTTCTTTTTCCGGCACTTTCCTTGATGCCACCAACAGTTCACCGCCACAAACTGAACCTGCACCAACAGGAAACGCATCATCCCACACAGCACCTCACAGGAAACGCATCATCACACACAGCACCTCACAGGAAACGCATCATCACACACAGCACCTCACACGAAACGCATCATCACACACAGCACCTCACAGGAAACGCATCATCACACACACAGAAGTGAGAGTACCTGATTGGTGAGACGCAGCGCCACCTGCTGGATGTGTTCCCTGGCGGCAATGGAGTGAGCGCACCACGGAGCGTAGTAAAACAGCACGCTCACATCAGAACCCTCCATCAACTTCTCCACCTGGTCCTGCTGTCCCAGAAACAGGTCCACCACCGGGACAGATGGGGACAAGAACCGCACCGGGGGACGGGCCAGCGCCACCACACTCTTCGCACGACTGGAGAGGGGGAGGGAGAGAGAGAGTGTGTAAGGAGAGCATTGATTAGAGAAGCGCGCACACACACACACGCACGCACGCACGCACACACACACACGTCAACTCCATTCACCTAATCGCTTTCATTTAGAATTAATTTGGGGGTTTTACAGTAACAGCGGGTTAAACACTTCTACAATCTCAACTTTTATGGTGTTTATTTGTATTTATATCATTTTTTTCTCCACTTCAGTATTATGGGATGTATTATTATTTGTACAGACGTGACATAAAATCCCAGTGAAGTCCATATCAGCTCCAGACTGTAACACAACAGTTCACTTAAATAAACACCGGATATAAACCTGTCTCACTCTACACCCGTCTCTCGCGCTCTCCGAAATGGATATGTGTTAGACTTATTTTGCCACGGGTCACTCAAAAAAATTCTCTCTCTCTCTCTCTCTCTCTCTCTCTCTCTCTCACACACACACACACACACACACACACACACACACACACACACACACAAATCACCATAACACGGTAGTTTTGCTTTGTCCTTGTGTGTGTGTGTGTGTGTGTGTGTGTGTGTGTGTATGTGTGTGTGTGTACCTGCAGGTGAGTGTGACAGCGAGGATGAGCGCGCAGGTGAGCAGCAGAGCCGCGCACAGCATGCCGGGTCTCCGCGCCATCTGATCCCGAACCACCCGCAATAAGTCCGCTGCCTTCATTTATAACATCTCTCCCTCACACACACACACACACACACACACACACACAGAACTAAACAAACACACTCTAACACACACACACTCTCATGCACTCCGGACCAACCTCACTACCCCACGTAGACTTAACACTTCCGCGTATCAGTTTGGAAGAGGCGGGGCCAAGCCAAGGGAGCGTCTATAAAGTGTCAGACTGTCGCTTTCTGATAAGGGAGCGTCTATAAAGTGTCAGACTGTCGCTTTCTGATAAGGGAGCGTCTATAAAGTGTCAGACTGTCACTTTCTGATAAGGGAGCGTCTATAAAGTGTCAGACTGTCGCTTTCTGATAAGGGAGTGTCTGAGGGAGCATCTATAATAATAATAAATACATACATACATACATAAATAAATTAATAATAAGTTTAATTTGTAGAGCGCCTTTCCAGAGCTCAAGAACGCTTCACAGTAAAAGACAATAACAATACAGCACAACACTCAAACATATGGGTCACATGGACAGTGGACATTTGCAGAGTCCAGAACAAGAAACAACGCACTCACATAGTTATAATAAATCTTACAACATTCAAAGCCATAACAAGGGACAGACACGTAGCGTCATATAGACAGCACAGAAAGTGAAGCAGTATAAACAGACAAACACAGTGAGTATTACATGAATCAGGTAAACATTATGACTGATAATATTGGGTTTGTTGCTTACACTAAGGGAGCGTTTATAATACACCAGTTTATAATTTGCTCTAAGGGAGTTGATGGCTTTGACACCCTGTGTAGTGCACTTTATATACAAAGGTCAGCTATTTGGGATACAGCCGCCTAATAACAGACAGTAGGGAGTGTATGATGAACTTGCAAACTATAATCATATCTTAAGAGCACAGACTCAATGAGAGGGAGCAGAGTATAACTACCTCTCTCTCTCTCTCTCTCTCTCTCTCTCTCACACACACACACACACACACACACACATACACACACACACTAACGGCTATAAAACCACCACACACACCTGCATGCGTCTCCCCTCTCCCAGTGCAGTGAGATGGCTGTGCTGTACACTACAACACTGTTGATCCTCACAGGTGAGCAGATGTTTTTCTCTCCATTTCTGAATCTTTTGTTCTAATTTTTATCTTGTATATGATCCCTATCTAAGTGTATACACCCTACATCCTATCTAGTGCCCTGTACGTCTGATTTAATGATACATGTGATATAACTTTAGATAAAAATCACTCAGATCTTTACATGCACCATACAGAAGAAGAAAACAAAGTCCTTTCATGCTCAGCTTGCTCACTGATGACCTCCTGCTGTGTCTATGTGCATGGACATGTGTGTGTGTGTGTGTGTGTGTGTGTGTGTGTGTGTGTTGTGAAGTTGTGTGTTCCACATACACACATACTACACTGGAGTTGTCTGGTGTTGTGAAGTGCGGTACGGGACGCTCAACACTCGCTTACATCATGTACGGGTGTTACTGTGGAGTAGGAGGAGAGGGGTGGCCCCGAGACCCTGCTGACTGGTGAGAAAACACACACACACACACACAGTGAGAGGGTGTGTATGATTACAGTCATACTGGAGAGGGAACGCTTTAATTTAGAGATCAGGGACTGCACCCTGTTATAATCTCTCTCTCACACACACACACACACACACACACACACACACACACACAGCATTCCTATATGGAGTATGAATGAGCTGTTACTATAGAAACGATAATGTATTAGAACGAGAGCATTAATATAAACCTGTGCTACTGTCAGAGGTGCTGTTATAGAGAACTAATCACCACCTTCTGACCATTCACAGTCCAGAATTCAATGACATCACAGATCGTCAAACTGTTTCACAATGATTGTACTGTAACCATGACAATGAGCAAGAATAACAGTCCTGATCCAGGACTACATTTATACTTCGCTAAGCACACAGGAGTAAAACCATGAGAGTCAGGAATGGAGTGAGAGAATACTGTAACCATAGCAACAGTAATGTAACAGTAGGGCTTAGTGTGTCAGCGGTTGATGCTAAGTGTAATTACTGTGTGATTTTAATCTGTTCTCAGTAGTTTAGTGACACATCTGAGGTAAATGTTGATGTTCCGGACAGTTCTGTGTCGCTTCCGCCCTCACTGCATCTTTAAAACAGACTTTAATGAACAACAGAACACTTTAACGGCCGTTAATGGTTACACGTGTGTGTGTGTGCGCGTGTGTGCGTGTAAGGTGTTGTCACAAGCACGACTGCTGTTACGCCAAAGTTGAGGATCGAGGCTGTCACACCAAGACACATACATATCCATGGAGCTGTGACAGCCAATCACTGGACTGCGGTACACACACACACCAATACTGTCATATAATTACTATACATGCTGCATGCTATTATACATCCCTGTGTGTGTGTGTGTGTGTGTGTGTGTGTGTAGGCTCTCTGACGGACCGCTGTGAGAAGATGTTGTGTGTGTGTGACCGAGAAGCAGCGCAGTGTCTGAAAAAAGCACCATATAACTTCAAATACGCAGCATGGCCCGACTTCCTGTGTGGACCTGAACTACCGACATGTGCTTACTATTGACACACACACTGACACACACACACACACACACACACACACACACACACACACACACACACTATTGACTAAATAGCTAAATAAAACCTAAATCTATTACAAACCTTAAAGGAGTTGATCAGCCATGTTTAATATTTAACATTTACATCTCTATTTAAGGCTAATGTAGCTAAAAGGCTTAGCCGCTAACATGTTAGCATTGTTGTGGAGTTGCTCAGCGTCTCACACAGCTTCACCTTGAGGACAAATCACTTTCTTCTTCATTAAATAATGTTATTATTTTTATGAAAGTCATTAATAATGTTATTTGAATCGAGCGTGTGGTGAAGTAAGCCTCCATTTTGCATGATGCTAATCCAGCTTGTTAGCCTTACATTAGCCTCGTAGCTCGAGTGCACAAATAAAGTAAACATCAGACACCGATCACATCTGACGGTTTTGGGGTTTTTTTTCCACGTAAATGAGACGTTTTGGACGTATTATTTATAATTAAAACATCGCTTTGACACCAATACTCAACCCGGAATGATTTCTTTTTATAGTTTTCAAATAAAAGCTGCACTGTTTGTAGGAAATATCAGGCATTCCTGTCATTACGGGGACATCTGGTCCTCACACAGAACCACACACACACACACACACACACACACACACACCTTTATTAAAGCACATCATCATCACACTCACTGGGGAAAATAATACAAAACCAAATCATTAAATTACATATGAAGTAAAGTGTCATGCTCATGTTTAAACGGATTCAGTGATTTTCCCTTCAACTCACTTTAATTTATTTTTATTGTGTAGAATTTATTTATAAACTCTGCTCTAACAACAATTTAAAAAACAATATCAAAAATAAAATCAGAATAAGATTAATAAAAATAAAAAGAGTTTTGGAAATAATTACACTGGAAATAAACACACACAACATTAGTCCTTCATGTTCAAAGTTAAATTAACAATCCGTCTACAGCAGAAATATAATCACCTTCTCATTACATTACACACTCAGGATGATGTCAGACAGACAGACAGATAGAGAGGCAGACGGGTAGATACACAGAGACAGACAGGCAGACACACACACACACACACCGATCGATAGACAGACAGACAGGCAGGCAGGCAGACAGACAGAAAAATCACAAATCACATAATTTTTATTAATTCTGAATCTTCAAGTTCCTGTTTGATTTCCAGATGTTTACACAGAACAAAGTCCTCATAGACTCCATCTCACACTATGGAGGTCATCTACAGCTGGGTTGTCATTGGTCAGTGGAGACTGTGATAACATCTCATTGGTTGTTCAGTAAATAGGCCAATCTTTGATGCAATCTCTTGAGTGTGTGTGTGTGTGTGTGTGTGAGAAAGCGAGAGGGAGAGAGTGTGTGTGCATATGGTGCAGGAGCTGCTGTAGGATGGTGTGTGTGTGTCATGCTCTGTGAGTGTGTGTGTGGTGCAGGAGCTGCTGTAGGATGGTGTGTGTGTGTGTCACGCTCGGTGAGCGTATGTGTGGCGCAGGAGCTGCTTTAGGATGGTGTGTGTGTGTCATGCTCTGTGAGTGTGTGTGTGGTGCAGGAGCTGCTGTAGGATGGTGTGTGTGTGTGTCACGCTCGGTGAGCGTATGTGTGGCGCAGGAGCTGCTTTAGGATGGTGTGTGTGTTATAGGCAGGGCTGCAGTACAGGCCCCAGTAGAACAGGCCGTTCCACACACACTGAGGAAGCAGAGGCCAGAGGAACATGAAGAACATGCTGTGGATCCCCATCTCCCAGGCATGAGAAACCGCACGCTGTGGGAGCATCCTGAAGAGACACACGCACACACACACACACACACACACACACACACACACACACACACACACACACACACCAGTACTGAACCTGTGATTGTGAACCCACAGCGTGTGTTGTGTCTTATGACCTACTGCATGCACAGCCAATCGCTCTGGATAAGTACGTCTTCCAAAATTCCATAAATGTAAATATTAGCATAACCGTTAGCGTACCTGAGCACTCCTGGTGTCCACCCATGCCACACCGCGTGTCCCTCCCGTAAGGACAGCAGTACGGCATTCAGAATGACTATTCGAGATGTCCAGTAGTGCACGCTCAGCTGATCACAAGCAAACGCCGCTATCAGCTGATACGGCACAATCAACCACTTCACAACAAACCACGCCCACTGCCACTGGCTAGGCCACACCCACTCCTACAGACACAGACAGATCTTAAGATGTAGATATTACTACACACAGCGGTTAACTGTTCACACATCCCTGAAGACTGGAGACAGACGGCTGAACAGACTGATGTGCGAATGTGTGACCCACCGTCAGCTCGTTCTGTTCACTGGGGGAAGTGCAGCAGGTGTGTATGAGCGGGAGGAAGGAGGCATCATAGTCAAACAGGTAGAGGAGGAGGAGGGTGAGGCGAGGAGAGTCCTTCAGCCCATAGACCAGGAACAGAGACTTCCCTTCATTCACCACCTACAAAGAAAGATAGAATATTACTCTAATGCTAGTTTGCAAATTTGTTAGCATATTTATGGTAGTTTTGGTAGTTTTCACTAGCCCAGTGGGTGTACTATGATTTCTGGATGTTAAACAAGGTGTCAAAGTTTGACAACTACCCCCTGCACACATGAAGATCATCACACACTTAGGAGGGTGGGCTAATGGGCTAATGATCAGAAGGTGAGGAGTTCAAATCTCAGCATTGCCAAGTTGCCACTGTTGGGTCCTCCAGCCCCTGACCCTTATATCCTGTAACCATTTTAAGTTGCTTTGGATTTAAAAAAAAAAAAAAAAAAAATCGGATCAGACAAGTGAACAGACCTGACAAAGGGGTATACTGTATGGTCAAAAGTTTGTGGACACTTGAAAATCCCCTTCCAGATTTATTCCCCCTTCGACACTCTTCTGGGAAGGCTGTCCACTAGATTTCGGGGTGTGGCTATGGGGATTTTGGGGCGTGGCTATGGGGATTTGTGTTCATTCAGCTACAAGAGCGTTAGTGGGGTTGAGGTCAGGTGCTGATGATGTGAGGAGACTCCAGTTCCAGTTCATCCCAAAGGTGATGAGTCAGTGGGGCTGAGGTCAGGGTGTGCAGGACCCTCGAATTCTTCTACCTTCTTCCAACCTTCACACACAACGTCTTCATGGAGCTCGCTTTGTGCATGATGGAACAGATTTGGTTCCTCTGAGTTCCAATGAAGGGAAACTGTAAAGCTACAGCATACAGAGATGTTCTATAGAATTGAGTTAAAGTTGATGGTAACAATTTGGGGAAGAACCACAAACTGTTGGTCAGGGGTGCACATACTATTGTGCCATATAGCACATTTCCAAGCCCACGATTGCAATGTAGACTGATGACCACTGCGTGGCATTGGAACATTATTACCCCACAGCCTACCTGAGGTCACTGTCTTCACACAGAAATGAGGAAAGCACCTTTCAACCTCTGGATGGTGTTGGAGTAGAGCATATGGAGCTGGGCTGACTGAAACCCCAAAAAGTCTCATCTCAGGGGGTCAAACGTGAAGAAATAGGTACACGCGTTCATGGGAATGGGGAGGTACTACTAAAGATCTGGCCTTCATTTTCCTAAATCAGACCTAAATCAAGCAATCCGAGAAGGTTCTAAGGATCATCATCAAGTCATAACATCTGACTCTGTGCTGGTGAACTTTTTTCCAGACAGACAGACAGACAGACAGACAGACAGACAGACAGACACCTTGTACTCCCAGAGGTTACGTGGGGGTTTAACCCCGAGGGTCTGGACTCTGTGGATCTCCTGCAGGATGGCCCGTCTGTGTGAGGGGTTCTCCATGTGAAATGGATCACCAAACAATTCATCATCACCCAGCAGGTTCAACAACCTAACACACACACACACACACACACACACACAAACACACACACACACAAATAAAGCATTTCCTACAGTTCCTAATCTTCCTAAGGGGAAGTGATCATGGGGAAGTGGATTTGTTCCTGACCTGCCGTTGACCTGCTCTCTTAAAAATGTTTCTCTGTACTGGCTGGTCCATGCCCCCAGCTGCTCCATCCACAGTGTGACATCATCAACCGTCCACCTGCTGATTGGCTTACTGACCAAGTCTTCATGGCGAATTCCTCCACTGGACCAGCGATACAGCAGCAACATCAGAAACATCACCTACACACACACACACACAATAAAATACTACAGTGCTTCATATGACTGTACATCTGAGACCAATGAACACACACACACACCATGACACAGCAGAGTGTGAGGAACACTCCAAAATAGAAGCGCTCTGCTCTTCCTGCTGAAGATCTGTAATTGGCCTGTTTATCTCCAAAACGCTGGAACGACAACAGCAAGAGAGAGATCCGGGCGTCATCCTGGATCTCCTTAAGCCTTCTCCTCACGTCGGCCCCGTGAAGCTCCTCTACAGCATCCCTACAGACACACACAATGACGAACACAATGAATGTGATGATGCGAGAGATGAGGAAAGTGATGAGTGAGAGATGGTGAGCGTGATGAGTGAGAGGGATGGGTGAGAGATGGTGAGCGAGAGTGATGGGTGAGAGATGGTGTGAGATGGTGTGCATGATGGGTGAGAGATGGTGAGTGTGAGATGGTGAGAGTGAGATGGTGAGAGTGAGATGGTGAGAGTGGTGAGTGTGAGATGGTGAGTGTGAGATGGTGAGTGTGAGATGGTGAGAGTGGTGATTGAGAGATGGTGAGTGTGAGATGGTGAGAGTGGTGAGTGTGAGATGGTGAGTGTGAGATGGTGAGAGTGGTGAGTGTGAGATGGTGAGATGGTGAGAGTGGTGAGTGTGAGATGGTGAGAGTGGTGAGTGTGAGATGGTGAGATGGTGAGAGTGGTGAGTGTGAGATGGTGAGAGTGGTGAGTGTGAGATGGTGAGAGTGGGTTTAACCTGAGCAGGATGTTGACTTTGGGAAACCCCTGCCACGGCTCCCTGCACTCGGGACACTCGGTGCGGCGTGACGACTCCCACCACTGGGCGAGGCAGTGACGACAGAAGCTGTGGCCACACGTCAGCGTGGTCGGGTTCACCAACACGTCGTAACAGCAGTGACATAACAACACACACTCCGACACACCGCTCACACCAGAGTCGGACTGGGTTCTTAACTCAGGATCAGACAGCGGGATTTCACACTCCATATCTGTACACCTAACACAGATAACATGAGGTGAAACCAGCACAGGTAAACAGCACAGGTAAAATACAGCTTGCAATTACAAGTAAGATTATACAGATGAAGGCTCCAGGTGAAACACCCAGGTAAAATGTACAGGTAGAAATACAGCTTTGGTTTACAGGTAAATAATTACAGGTGAGTGAAATCGGCTGTTCAAAGTTGTAGGTGAAAACTGCTTGTATATCATACATGCACAGTATAAAGGTCAATTTCACAGGCTATTGTTACAAGTGAAAATGCAGTGAGAGCAATACACGAGCTACACAGGTGAGAGCTACACAGGTGAAACACTGAAACATGTGAGACTAGAGGTGCTGTCAATCTGACACTTGTTAGCTTTATGCTAGCTAGGTAAACACAAACAGCTACTACTAAAACACACAATGTTATTGCTAGCAACCTGAATAGGTTTTAGATTTTCACCTGGAAATCCTTAAAAAAAAAATCACTGGACAATTATCTGCCCCACAATAAAATAAAAATAAACTGAAACTCTTAGACCTGCTAGCAAAGGTAACCCCATTGCTAAAGAACTAGCACCCTAGCTGTCAGGCTACACATACTAGCTAAACCCCACAGCTAACAGTCTACTAACAGGTTAAAAGACATAGCTAGGCAAATACTGATAGCTAGCCAGCTAACACAAAGCTAGCAAGTCAACACCTATAACTTTCAGACTAGCACACATTGCTAGCAGGCTAGCTCACAGGCTAACTGCAGCTCTGACAGGAAGAATTATATGCTCTTTACACTTTACCTGAGGAAACGGTGTGTGTTTAAAGTTAGGAGACATTAAACAGGTGTTCATCAAACCACAGCCATTAGCTAAAGATTAAGCTAAGCTAGCAGTGTGCTAATGCAACATACCAAAACACAGAGAAACCTGTGCTGCCTTCAAGAGCAACCAACCATTCAGGGTTCAAACGCCTCTTACTTCCTGTATAACAATACTGCAGGTCCTAATGACGTTTCATGCAAGATGTCAATGAGGTGATTTTAATTCTTATTCGTATTCTTATTCTTGTTATTATTACTGTTACTGTTTTTGCCGCTGTTGTTTAATTGTTATTATTCATTGATCTGTTGTAAACGGTAAATTGGAGTACTCTTGAAGTTTGCACACTCTGACAGGTTTACGTGTAACAGGTAGCGAGAGGTCACGTGCTCAATGTTTAAAGTATTTTCTAGTAATTCATGATTAGTGGTGTGAAATAACTCCAAACGTCTGCCTTCCTTCTGCCGTTTTAACACGGCAGCACTGGGGCTATAATCAATCCGTTTTTATTAAATAATTAACTAATTAAAGTATAATCGTGTCACGTTCTAGAATCTGTTTGGAACAGCGCATGCGTTTGTGTTATTAGAACTCTTATTTTTAAATGATATGATCTCGCTTCCGGAAGTTGAAAGCGCTAGCTTCACGTACACACTCACCACGTCCGGTTCTGGCTCGGAAGCTGGTGTGACGATGGAAATTCGAATATAGAAAGTGGTTTGGAGAACGAGTGTGTGGTTGTTCTCTCTCTCTCTCTCTCTCTCTCTCTCTCTCTCTCTCTCTCTCTCTCTCTCTCTCGCTCGATGTGTGTTCTTATTGGGATTAAATGAGTATGTTTTGTGAGTTTATAAAAAAGATTATTAAAAAAAAGTTCTCCATGAGTGAGTGTGTTGATGTGTGTATGTGGTTAAAGAAGTGGTATAACGGGATTTAATCACAAACATCTGGAAACAAAAACACAGCCCCTGAAGTGAGAATGTCAGCTCTCAGGAGAACCTGCCAGCAGTCAGTGGGAACCGAGCTGTCTCTGGTGGACGTGGGGAACATGGAGGATCTTCTGGCTCAGATCAGAAACCTACAGCAGCAGGTTTCATCACTGCAGCGGGAGCTGAACCAACTTTCTGAGGAGAGAGGACTGACTGGTGCTGTGGGTATTAAATACAGCAATCTGGGTATATAACGATACTGCGTTAAATGACGTGTCTGTGCCGAGACGCAGACAGGGGTTTACTGGTAACAGTAGTGACGGAGAGGGGTTTACGGGTATCAGTAGTGACGGATAGGGGTTTACGGGTATCAGTAGTGACGGAAAGGGGTTTATGGGTAAAAGTAGTGACGAAGAGGGGGTTCACAGGTAACAGTAGTGATGGAGACGGGTTCACAGGTAACAGTAGTGACGGAGAGGGGTTCACGGGTAAGAGTGGTGACGGCGGGGGTTTACGGGTATCGGTGACGGAGAGGGGTTCACGGGTATCAGTGGTGACGGAGAGGGGTTCACGGGTAACTGGTGATGGAGAGGGGTTTACGGGTAACAGTGGTGATGGAGAGGGTTCACGGGTAACTGGTGATGGAAAGGGTTTACGGGTAACAGTGGTGATGGAGAGGGTTTACGGGTAACTGGTGATGGAGAGGGTTCACGGGTAACAGTGGTGACGGAGAGGGTTCACGGGTAACAGTAGTGACGGAGTGGGGTTTACGGGTAACAGTAGTGACGGAGTGGGGTTTACGGGTAACAGTAGTGACGGAGAGGGGTTTACGGGTAACAGTAGTGATGGAGAGGGGTTCACGGGTAACAGTAGTGACGGGGAGGGGTTCACGGGTAACAGTAGTGACGGATAGGGGTTTACGGTTATCAGTAGTGTCGGAAAGGGGTTTACGGGTAAAAGTAGTGACGAAGAGGGGGTTCACAGGTAACAGTAGTGACGGAGTGGGGTTTACGGGTAACAGTAGTGACGGAGTGGGGTTTACGGGTAACAGTAGTGACGGAGAGGGGTTTACGGGTAACAGTAGTGACGGGCAGGGGTTCACGGGTATCAGTAGTGACGGATAGGGGTTTACGGTTATCAGTAGTGTCGGAAAGGGGTTTACGGGTAAAAGTAGTGCCGAAGAGGGGGTTCACGGGTAACAGTAGTGACGGAGTGGGGTTTACGGGTAACAGTAGTGACGGAGAGGGGTTTACGGGTAACAGTAGTGACGGGGAGGGGTTCACGGGTAACAGTAGTGACGGATAGGGGTTTACGGTTATCAGTAGTGTCGGAAAGGGGTTTACGGGTAAAAGTAGTGACGAAGAGGGGGTTCACAGGTAACAGTAGTGATGGAGACGGGTTCACAGGTAACAGTAGTGACGGAGAGGGGTTCACGGGTAAGAGTGGTGACGGCGGGGGTTTACGGGTATCGGTGACGGAGAGGGGTTCACGGGTATCAGTGGTGACGGAGAGGGGTTCACGGGTAACTGGTGATGGAGAGGGGTTTACGGGTAACAGTGGTGATGGAGAGGGTTCACGGGTAACTGGTGATGGAAAGGGTTTACGGGTAACAGTGGTGACGGAGAGGGTTTACGGGTAACAGTGGTGACGGAGAGGGTTCACGGGTAACAGTGGTGACGGAGAGGGTTCACGGGTAACAGTGGTGACGGAGAGGGTTCACGGGTAACAGTGGTGACGGAGAGGGTTCACGGGTAACAGTGGTGACGGAGAGGGTTCACGGGTAACAGTGGTGACGGAGAGGGTTCACGGGTAACAGTGGTGATGGAGAGGGTTCACGGGTAACTGGTGATGGAGAGGGTTTACGGGTAACAGTGGTGATGGAGAGGGTTTAGGGGTAACAGTGGTGACGGCGGGGGTTCACGGGTATCAGTGGTGACGGAGAGGGGGTTCACGAGTAACAGTGGTGATGGAGAGGGTTCATGGGTAACACTGGTGATGGAGAGGGGTTTATGGGTATCAGTGGTGACGGAGAGGGGGTTCATGGGTAATGGTAGTGACGGAGGGGGGTTTACCGGTAACGGTAGTGATGGAGAGGGGTTCACGGGTATCGGTAGTGATGGAGAGGGGTTCACGGGTAACAGCGTTGACGGAGAGGGGGGGTTTACGGGTAACAGTGGTGACGGAGAGTGGGGGGTTTATGGGTAACAGTGGTGATGGAGAGGGGTTTACGGGTAACAGTGGTGACGGAGAAGGTGGGGTTTATGGGTAACAGTGGTGACGGAGGGGGGGGTTTACGGGTAACAGTGGTGACGGAGAAGGCGGGATTAACGGGTAACAGTGGTGACTGAGAAGGCGGGGTTTACCGGTAACAGTGGTGATGGAGAGGGGTTTACGGGTAACAGTGGTGACGGAGGGGGGGGTTTACGGGTAACAGTGGTGACGGAGAAGGCGGGATTAACGGGTAACAGTGGTGACGGAGAAGGCGGGGTTTACCAGTAACAGTGGTGAGGGAGAGGGGTTTACGGGTAACAGTGGTGACGGAGAAGGCGGGGTTTACGGGTAACAGTGGTGACGGAGAGAGGGTTTACGGGTGACAGTGGTGACGGAGAAGGCGGGGTTTACGGGTAACAGTGGTGACGGAGAAGGCGGGGTTTATGGGTAACAGTGGTGACGGAGTTGGGGGTCACGGGTAGCAGTGGTAAGATTTTGTTCCAGTATGAAGGTGGACACCTGTGTGAGTGACACATGACACCCTCACGTGTTTGCAGAAGTATGAATCAGCCTTAAGATGGGAGTAATAATATAATAATGTAGTACCTGTGTGTTTCATTGCAGGAGAAACAACAAACACTACATGACTGTGTCGGAGGACTGAGTGTGTGTGAAACTGAACCATCCTCCATCAGCACTCCAGAGAGTGTGTGTGAGGTACAGGAGCTACAGGAGGGTGTGTCTAAGGGAGAGGAGGCGGAGCCATTACAGGATGGAGATGAACACACTCCATTCAAGGTGTGTTCGGTAAAGCTGATGGACTGCAGGGCGGCGCCGACACTGAACACACACATCACACAGGAAGAAACGTCCGGCGCAGGAGACGGTGTGTGTACAAATAAAGTGAAATACACTACCTGTTGAGCGATTAAAAATGTTTTCTTTATTTTTTATAACTGCAGATCAGTTCAACATGTCATTCTTGGAAAAGCGGTGGAAACGGTCCAGAAGCCAGGGAAAAAAGTCCAGCATGTGCCCCGAGTGCGGAAAAACGTTTTCCCGACCATCGACTCTCAGAACGCACATGAGAACTCACACTGGAGAGACGCTTCCTCACTGCTCATGCGGAAAGGTTTTCTCCTACACGTCCTCGCTCGTCAGGCATCAGAAGGAATGCTGCTCGCTGTTCCCAGACTCTCGGAATGCCCGGAAAGTTCCGCTGGAGGAGCAGAGGCAGTACCAGTGCTCCTTCTGTGGGAAACAGTTTTCTACGAAGAGTCACATGACCATCCACGAGCGACTGCACACGGGGAAGAAGCCGTACGCGTGCTCGGAGTGCCAGCAGGCCTTCATCCGAGTGGACCGGCTGAAGGAACACCAGCGTGTGCACACGGGAGAAAAGCCGTACGAGTGCTCGTACTGCGGAAAACAGTTTGCGCTGCTCGGCGGACTGAAGACGCATCGCAGGACACACACGGGCGAGAAACCATACAAGTGTACCGTCTGCAAGAAACGCTTCACACAGTCCACGAAGCTGAAGATTCACCTGCGGACACACACCGGAGAGCGACCTTACCACTGCTCAGAGTGCGGGAAGACGTTCGCTCGGACCGAGCACCTCAAGACGCATCAGAAAATCCACAGCGCAGGGAAACAGCACAGTAGAGCTCCGCATGGAGGAAGCGTGGTGTCTGTAGAGTACTCCACAAAGCACCAGACTACAGAGTAACACATCCATACCCCCACTGTGTGTGAGACGGGATATTTAGTGACGTTTCTTTGGCGCACCAGGCGGTAAAAGCTCTATCCACCTGTCAGTCATGTCGCATCTCAGTTCAGAAAGCTCCGCCTCTTGCACTAGCTATAGAGTAGATATGCTTATGTTTTTAGTTTCAAAACATCTACAGCTAATTCGTGCCAAAATCATTGACTGTGTTTAAAGTTGAATATTTTTGGCTTGTGGATCTCCTTTACTTTAAACTGGTTTCTGTTCAAACACTGGTGTTATATTTATGTTCATTTGCTCTGTGGAAGAGAAATTAAACAGTTTCAGATCTTCTTATTGCATGTTGTGATTATGTAACGTCTCTGTCATTTCTTCATAAGCATATTTTTTTTAAGCTCAAATACCAGAAGCAGAATTTCATTAAAATATGACATGTTTTAGGGTTATCGTTGTTTGACTTTTATTTTGAAATATTTCGTCTTGGCGCAACCGGAAGTCCGGTTTTGAGGCTTGATTCACGCGAGACTCGCAGCGCTACACACTCTGGGTAACTACACAGTTATCGTTTCACCGTTTTACTATCAATATGTGTATAAACACATAAAGTTTATAGAGTTAATAAGAAACAACAGCACGCACTTTGTAAGGTTTTTAACGGGCGGTGAAGTTTCTGGCTTCCCTGTGTTCAGTAGATGTTCAGTAGATGTTCAGTAGACTGGTGTAAACACACTCCGGGGTTAATGTGTGATAATGTTCTGTTTATAGAGATTATAAATATGTTAATCATTTAAAAGTAAATTATTAAAATGGAAATGAGCGAACAATAATATGAGCAAACTGTAATCAGTACACAGAACCTTTACATTAAAAACAATAGAATTTGTAATGGTTATAATGGGAATTTAATTGGTTTTAATGGAAACTCTAATGGTCCCTGTCGGTTTCTACTGGAAATTTGTTACCTTCTGTTGGTGGCATGTTATGCCTAGTGGGTACCATTAAGGACCAATAATGGTGTAATAATTTTAAGGGCTAACAGCTGATGGTTTTAATGTTATTTGTAGTGGAAACCATTAGAATTTTTGTGATGGTTTCTGTTGTTTTGTGGGTTTTTATAATCAACCCATAGTGCTGGGTGATGTATTGATATACTATCGATATCGTGATAAAGGATTATGTGATCATTTGTTCTGAGATATCGTTGTTATGGTTTTTAATCATTACAGATTAAATGGTACGGGACGGATGCTGTTCGTTAGATGGAATTTAAAACATTTTTAATCTTCTTTGTCTTTGTATGAGTTTTAAAAAAGTATCGTGAATCTCAGTTTAAACACAGACTTTTTTGTGTGTTTATTTTCCTAATGTTTTTCAGACAGTGTGTTAGTTTGGTAAGTTATATATCCTGATCCGCATCGTGTATTGTGGAAACGTCCTCGAGTATCGTTATATTTCACTTTTTCAGTCTAAAATATTTGAATCCTCATTAAACACACGACTGTCACGTATCAGGCCACGTTTACTGATATATCACGTTTAAAAACAGCTTTCACTGACCGAGGTGTGAGACCAAGACAGTGAAATACACAGATATTTATGTGATAAAGCTGTGCTGTGTTTGTAATTGTTTGATATCCATGAGAGTCGAGGATTTTTGTGAATTATTTTAATGCTAATATTTAAACATAAAAACATTTAGTTGCAGCTGAAAACCGTCAACAAAAATCAGCAGGCTCCATAAAACCCGAGGACTCGTTTAAGAGCTGTTCAATTGAAGTGCTTCTAACGTCACAGGATTTAACACCTCTGTGCCATGAGACTCTCCGGGTACTTCATCCGGGCGAGAGAGGAGGAGAAGCGATGGACAGAGAGAGAGACGGAGAGAGAGAGACCTGCAGCAGCGCTGAACGGAGAGGAAGTGAGAGACTTTTACCAGAGTCTGTTTGAAAACAAGGACGGAGTGAGGAGAACGGAGAGGAGAGACGAGAGCAGAGATGAGAGGAGAGACGAGAGGAGAGATGAGAGGAGAGACGGGACGAGAGACGAGAGGAGAGACGAGAGGAGGGCGGAGAGGAGAGAGAGACGACGAGGGAGAGCAGGACGGAGTGAGTGATTTACAGAATCTACAGAAATGTGATGATGTTTCTGAGCTTCTTCTTCATGATGTTACTTCAAAACCAGGCACAAAAACACCAGACGTAGTGTTTATATTCTTCCAACACTCACCCAAAGATGACAACAACAACAACAACAACAACAATAAAGTTTACATACATTTAACATGCGGCTGAAAGTGTTTTATAGAAAAAATAAACACTAAAGTTGGTCAAAAATAGACAAGTAATAGAACAGAGACAAAATAAAACAGAATAAACTATAAAAGGACATATATAATATGATACTTAGAAATGTGTAAGATCAAAAGTACAATAATTTATACTATAGAGTGGATATAAAAAGTTTACGCACCCCTTAACTAACCCATGCGGCTGTAATGCGGCGCCCGGCGTTTATATCTGATATTATAGAGCGTGTTTACTCTTTTCTCTGTTAAAGGTGATGGAAAAGGAGGCGGAGCTTGTGAAGGAGGGGTGAAGAGTACTGGAGGTGAGGTGGAGAGCTCGGTCGCGGCGCCCCCCGCAGGCCGTCCTGACGGTTACAGGCTGCTGCGGTGTGCGGAGCAGGGGGACGTACGGGGCGTGGAGGACGTCCTGAGACGAGGCTGTGACGTGAACTTCAGAGACCAGTTTAACTGGACCGCGCTGATGAGCGCCTCGTACTCCGGCAGAACCGACACTGTCCGAGTCCTGCTCCACAGGGGGGCGCTGTGGAGAACAATCACTGACTCACAGGTGAGGGGAGACAGGTGTTATTTCTGTCTCTCTCTTTCTGTGTTTCTGTCTGTCTCACTCTTTCTCTGTCTGTCTCTCTCTCTCTCTCTCTCTCTCTAGGGGAGGGATGCACGTGATCTGGCTCGTCTCGCTGGTCATCACGATGTCGTCACTGTACTGGAGCAATTCAGCTTCACACAGAACTCACACGCCTCACACACACCTGCTGACCCAACACACAGGTATGTGTGTGCGTTTTTTTAATCAGTGCACTTTGTACATGTGAGAATAATATATAATATTATAAAGTGTGTGTGTGTATGTTTCCCCCCAGCTCCCCTCGCCCTCAGTGGTGTGAGGTGTGTGAGGTGTGTTACACAGACAGCGCACACACACACACCTTGTCCACGCTGCACCAGTTCAGCCTGAAGCGTCCTCCGTCGCTCCCTCATTACTGTCTCACTCCCTCCAGCGTAGGGTACAAGGTGATGCTGCGTTTGGGATGGAACCCTCACTCCGGCCTCGGTCCCGAACACTCGGGTCGCCGCAACCCCGTCGGCACCGTGTTCAAATCCGACACGGCCGGCCTCGGGTTCGGGCCCGCGCCCAGGTCAAAGGTCACGCACTTCAAGGCCAACGACGTGCAGGCGGTCCGCAGGGCGCCTAAAAGACGAGAGGAGAGACAGGAACGAGGGACAACGGTCAGTGCTAAGGTCAGGAAGAGGACGGAGGAGAGGCAGAGACAGTGGGAGAGAGATTACCGCTCCTCCTTCAACATCCACTCATGACCTTTCACCTCTGCTGCTGCAGTCATTGCCCTCTAGTGGCGTGAGACATGACAAACTGTTTACTTGATCTGTTTCATTACATTACTTTGTCACTAAGGTTTCTCTATCTCACACTGTAAATGTGCTTATTTTTATTTTCTACTGATATTAATGCGATAAAACACCAAAAATAAACCGGAACCCTCCTTAATCTGTAGTGTGAAGTTTTATTAAAACACAGCTGCTGTTTGTTAACGTCTCCAGTGAAGGCAGGTGTGTAAACCTGCTTGTAGTGCTGCAGGCAGTGCACTCGTACCTGTACCTGCAGTAACGCGCTGCAGAATACGCTCGTTAAGCAGCAGTGGGCGTGTCCACAGGAGGGTTTCGTTCGGCTGATATTCAACATTTTCCCACAAACTCACTTTTACATTCTTTTACATCCTGTGAAAGGAAAATGTTCATCAAAGCTGCATAATAACATCCACAAATCCCAACAACTAGTATCAACATGATGCCCTGTGGGCAATGAGAGAGAGACAGAGAGAGAGAGACAGCGAGAGAGAAAGACATACAGAGAGAGAGATAGCGAGAGAGAGACAGAGACGTACAGAGAGAGAGACAGCGAGAGAGAAAGACATACAGAGAGAGACAGCGAGAGAGAGACAGACGTACAGAGAGAGAGACAGCGAGAGAGAAAGACATACAGAGAGAGAGACAGCGAGAGAGAAAGACATACAGAGAGAGACAGCGAGAGAGACAGAGACGTACAGAGAGAGAGACAGCGAGAGAAAGACATACAGAGAGAGACAGCGAGAGAGAAAGACATACAGAGAGAGACAGCGAGAGAGAAAGACACAGAGAGAGACAGCGAGAGAGAAAGACATACAGAGAGAGACAGCGAGACGTACAGAGAGAGAGACAGCGAGAGAGAAAGACATACAGAGAGAGACAGCGAGAGAGAAAGACATACAGAGAGAGACAGCGAGACGTACAGAGAGAGAGACAGCGAGAGAGAAAGACATACAGAGAGAGACAGCGAGAGAGAAAGACATACAGAGAGAGACAGCAAGAGAGAAAGACACAGAGAGAGACAGCGAGAGAGAAAGACATACAGAGAGAGACAGCGAGAGAGAAAGACATACAGAGAGAGACAGCAAGAGAGAAAGACACAGAGAGAGACAGCGAGAGACAGAGAGACGTACAGAGAGAGACAGCGAGAGACAGACAGCGAGAGAGAGAAAAGTGACAATATTGTGGTTTGTAGATGAAACTAAATAAATGTGTTATTAGTGAACACATCATAACTCACCTAAAGTCAATATATACACCATCATCGCTAGCTTAGCTTAGCCGTTCATCATGACCAGCTCCCTCAGATGAGCTAACTCGCTAACTGTCATAACTACACTATCTATTTATAACAACATTACGGAGAGGACACAGTAAACTACACGTCTACAGGTACACAAACATTATAATCAGGTCACGTAGTGTTTACAGAGGGAGCACAGCTCCGTCCCACTACACACACACACACACACACACACACACACATATACTTTCGCACAGTAAAGGTCGTCTCGTTCAATCCCTGTGTCCCGGAGGAGAGGATTAGCATCTGTTTAGCCGCGCATGTCCTGACCTTTTGGCTCTGTGTGTGTGTGTGTGTGTGTGTGTGTGTGTGTGTGTGTGGTGAGACAGCTCTGTGGGTCTCCGGAGTCTTAGTTTGCCTTCTGCTGTTATACACACACACACACACACACACACACACGTTTATCCAGAACGGTAGCAGGAGAGCTGGATGAATGATATTACCTGCATGAAGCCTCACTGATGACGGAACACAAAATATGAACAGAATGTTCTGTAAAATTCCATAAATAAGTACAAAAAAACGTTTTTACGTGTAAATGTTTCAAATGGTTACCATGGAAACGATCTAGAAATGGCCTCCATTTATGAGATGATGATAGCACACGATAAACTGTTAGGTCACAGATCTGGAGAATGACGGATGGAGTGATCGGAGGAGAAATAGATCAGAGCCAATCAGATCGCAGCCTCCAACATTCAGAATCTGGTGTCCAGAAAGGTGTACAGAAGCTCTCAGACGCTGTGTGAGGAGCTCCTCACTAATCAGACCCCAGAAGTATCCGTACTCAGGCCAGGTGTTTGTTTCCCATCAAACAAGCCCCAGCTACTCAGGAAAGTGGGGTTTGGTGGGTGTGGTTTGGTGACATCATTTCCATTTGAAAGTAAATGTACATTTTCCTCATCGCTTATTTTTACTTATTTGCCAGAACGTTCCGTGTCGTACTCGATGGGAATGTTGTCTCACATGACTGAGGATCTCAGCCTCCCCACGTGCTGATTCTTTAACGATCGTGTTTGACCAATCAGTGATGTGCTGTATGTCTAATCCCGCCCACATATCCCTGTTTGGTTCTCATGGCGGCTGCTTGTTACACTGTCCAACACTTAAGAGCCCCAGCCCCTCCCCAAGGACCGCCCCTTCACCCAATATTTACTGTATTCCCTCTTTATTGAGGCTTTTCTTTGGTTCAGATGAAGAAATATTTTGAAAATGACCTCTATATGATAATTACACAGTAATAACCACGCTGCACGACTAATACACACTGTTATAACCTTCTATTACAGCTTTGTACGATTCTCTTTGTGTGAGGAATTATGGGTAGTGCAGTCAGTGGTGATGAACTACAGTTATGGACGAGGAGGATGTGCACCTTCTCGTATTATAATTAGAAGAGAGGTGTGGCCATATTTGCCCGCCTCCATCAAATGGCGCCAGACAAGCAGATTGAGCATGCTAAGTGTTAGCAGAGTAGCGGTAATCTTACGCCACTTTGACTGAGTGGTTAATAAAAGCGTCCGTGCTGTCCGTCGTGGGTGGAGTAAAGAGCGGGACAGAGTGTAGTGGTAGGGCAGCTGGTTCCCGCCGTCCGACAGCGTGCGAGGACTCGACGTGACACCGCCGTGACACGAAAGCGCTTTTTCCTTTTTCCGAAGCGCGTGTTTGATCATCAGACGTTAGCCTGTACGCTAGGGATATAAAAAGAGAAATGGAAATGAACGATACCAAACCAAATCCCGTTAATAGTGGCGCTATTGGGGAGGAGGGGGCGGGGGCACACTCACATGCTGTCATGCAGCGAAAGAAACGGAAAGACAAAAAGAAAAAAGGACGAGCGGAGACATGAGAGGAGGACGAGACTGTGAGACGGTGAGAAGACACGCCACCGGAGGTCATTTCGGCGCCTCATCAAAGATGGCCGACGGGAGCAGGCGGGAGCTCGGCGCGGCTTTTCGTCGGTAGGTGCTTCACTCTTCAAGAGCGGCAAACACTAACTCTCGCTTTAACATTCAAATATTTTCCTTTTATTTTCCCCGTCTCTTTTCTCTGTCGTCCCGGTGAAGGGAGCGAGGGCGCGAGAGGAGGGCGCGAGAGGAGGCCTCATTGTGCCGGCCGCCGCTCAAAGCCACCACGTCAATTATTCTGACTGCTGGGTGTAAAAACGGGACAAAAACACACTCGTCCACAAACATCAAAGAAAACCATGCAGAAGGGGGGCTTAGTAAGAAAGATGTTTCAATAACAGCAGGGGGCAAATCCCATAATGCACTGCAACTAATCCAGTCAGAGAACTTCAACACAGTGACACCACACACACACACACAAGTTCAAGCAAGTTCTGACTGAAAAGAAAACCAGGGTTATTGTTAACAAAATCTGTTGAACGTTAGGTGATGAACTGAAATCCATGATGAGATCTTGAGGTCAGGAGGCTCAATGAGTCGAAGGTCATCAGCATAGAAGTGGCAGGAGAAACCATGTGGAGATATTACAGACAATGTGTATAGACGCACACACACACACACACACACACACACATGAAGGGGCCCCAGCTCTGAGCTTTGAGGGACACCTGTAGAGTGTTTCCATAGAGCAGATGTGGATCCTCACCATGTCACTGGACATGAGCAGGTGACTGCAGGAGTTGGTGAAGATCTACAGGGCGACACCGTGGTTAGCTGTGACTGGACTGAGGATCTGGAGCTTCTCAGTTTGTGTCGGTTAGGACGAGGGAGGAGAAAATGGATTAGATGCAGCTGGAGCTCCATCACAGAGATCTACACTTAATCAGCTGTGAATGAGTGGCTCACACACACACACACACACACACACACACACACACACACACACACTCTTTGGTGCTCTTTGTCCTGTGGGGTGGAAGATGTGTATTGTGTGTGTGTTCACACTCCGCTAAAGCTGAAAAGAGCTGAGAAACATTTCACCACACACATTTGCACATTGCTAGCTTAAAACCGAACAAAACACACACACACACACAAATACACAAATATACAGTTTACACACTAACACAAAACAACTCCAGAAGGTGGAGATAAAGAGGGGAAATAAACCTTCAGAGGAACTGAGATTCCTCGGGGAGACCTCGGGATGATATGCTCCTTCTGCCTAGAGTTTTTAGTCCGTATGATGGTAGGGGCAGGAGACACACCTCCAGCTCTTACTCCAGATGTCTACGGGCTCCTGCTCCAGTGTGGTTCCTCCTCCTGTTACTACAAGGACGCAGGGTTCTAAAGGCACCAGAGGTTTGTAGTTCTCGGGATGGTAGAAGAAGGACCTGCATTGGAACAAGGGCACTGGGTCCTCAGGGTGATAGGATTGGGGTTCTGATGGGAACGAGAGTTTTTAGTTCTCAGCATGGCTGGTGTAGGAAATCAGATGGGAGCTTTAAGTCCTCGGTGAAGATTGAGCAGGAGGCACACATACTCCTAGCTCTTGAGGCCTCAGGGCATCTCCCCCTTCCAGATAATACATCCTGATGTCTCCTGCTCCAGTGTGGCTCCTACTCCTGTTGTCTACACGGCAGCAGGGTCTGGATGGTAGCAGGATGGTAGGAGCTGGAGACGTGAGCCAGAGTTTTTGGTCCTCAGGAGGGATCTGGGTGGAAGCAGGTGTTTGTGGATCTCAGGATGGTATAAGAAGGTTTGAGATGTAACGAGTAATGGCTAGAAGAGTACTGTTCACTCAAATACAAAGCTACGTAGTTGGATGGAGCTCATCCGTGAGGTTCTGGAGGTCAGTTCATGTGTTCTTCTGGAGTTTTTATTGTTTATCATGAACCACTGAAATGGAGTTAATGAGCCTGAGACAGTGCAACACTGACAACATCACAAGCTCGTTAACTTCAACGACTTCAGGCAGCCTGTGAATATGCATACAACTAGGAAAGTGTGTGTGTGTCTGTGTGTGTGTGTGTGTGTGTGTGTGTGTGTGTGTGTGTGTGTGTGTGTGTTTTAGTTTTAGGAGACAGATGCAGCAGAATGCTGAGATATCATGCTGCAGTACGTCAGACCCACTATGGGGTGACCTTACACACACACACACACACACACACACACACACACACACACACACACACACATATCTCACGTCTTGTCTTCTTCACCTTCCTTCTCCCTGGGGTCAGAGAGATTGAGAGCCGGGTTCATGCCTGATTCATGAGTGTGTGTGTGTTTGTGTGTGTGTGTGTGTGTGTGTTTGTGTGTGTGTGTGTGTGTGTGTGTGTGTGTGTGTGTGTGTCTCCTGTGGATGGCTGAAAGGTCAGGCTCATTGTCTTAGCGAGTGCTTAAGGAAGACACTCACACTGGGTTATTAATTATTTCTCTGCATTTTGTCTTTTGGGACCTGTACACATTATAATGCACTTTTAGACATATAACACACACACACACACACACACACACACACACACACACACACACACATTCTGCAACAGTTTCTTATGGCTGATTGTGTCTGGATTTATAAACTTATCTTATTTTCAGGATTAAACAGATGAATAAAATAACTGAGTTAAAGGTGTGACTTACATTAACGTTACGACCAATTTAATAATAAACTCTGAACTAGAATATCTTCAGCTCACTAATACAGTATAAACACTGCACAGGCTAACACGACTAGCTAGCAAACAGGCAAACCAGCACACCCTGGCTAATCTCACCTCCCCATGCTAGTACAGGACACCCAAAGCTTCATGGAGATTCTGTTCACTTTAACACCACTTTATAATGAGGTGAAATACTGTTATGTTTTATTATTAGGATGTTATACTGTTATACATACAGAGCATCCGGGGAGTATTCACAGCGCTTCACTGTTTCCACATTGTGTGATGTTACAGTCTTATTCCAAAAGGGATTCAAGTCATTATTTTCCTCAAAATTCTACAAACAACACCCCATAATGACCACGTGAAAGAAGTTCGTTTCAAATCTTTGCAAATTTATTAAAAATAAAAAACAAAAAAGCACATGTACAGAAGTATTCACACCCTTTGCCATGACACTCAAAATTGAGCTCAGGTGCGTCCTGTTTCCACTGATCATCCTTGAGAGGTTGCTACAGCTTGACTGGAGTCTACCTGTGGTAAATTCAGTTGATTGGACATGGTTTGGAAAGGCACACACCTGTCTATATAAGGTCCCACAGTTAACACTGCATGTCAGAGCACAAACCAAGCCGTGAAGTCCAAGGAACTGTCTGTAGACCTCCGAGACAGGACTGTATCGAGGCACTGATCTGGGGAAGGGTACAGAAACATTTCTGCAGCATTGAAGGTCCCAATGATCACAGTGGCCTCCATCATCCGTAAATGGAAGAAGTCTGGAACCAGCAGGACTCTTCCTAGAGCTGGCCGCCCGGCCAAACTGAGCGATCGGGGAAGAAAGGCCTTAGTCAGAGAGGTGACCAAAAACCCGATGGTCACTCTGACAGAGCTCCAGCGTGTCTTTGTGGAGAGAGGAGAACCTTCCAGAAGAACAACCATCTCTGCAGCACTCCACCAATCAGGCCCGTATGGTAGAGAGGCCAGACGGAAGACACTCCTCAGTTAAAGGTACATAACAGCCCGCCTGGAGTTTGCCAAAAGGCACCTGAAGGACTCTCAGACCATGAGAAACAAAAGTCTCTGAAATTTTGAAACAAAGCTTGAACTCTTTGGGCTGAATGACAAGCGTCATGTCTGGAGGAAACCAGGCACCACTCATCACCTGGCCAATACCATCCCTACAGTGACGCATGGTGGTGGCAGCATCATGCTGTGGGGATGTTCTTCAGCAGCAGGAACTGGGAGACTAGTCAGAATCGAGGGAAAGATGAATGCAGCAATGTACAGAGACATCCTTGATGAAAACCTGCTCCAGAGCGCTCTGGACCTCAGACTGGGGTGAGGGTTCATCTTCCAACAGGACAATAACCCTAATCACACAGCCAAGATAACGAAGGAGTGGCTACAGGACGACTCTGTGAATGTCCTTGAGTGGCCCAGCGAGAGCCCAGACTTGAACCCGATTGAACATCTCTGGAGAGATCTGAAAATGGCTGTGCACCGACGCTCCCCATCCGACCTGATGGAGCTTGAGAGGTCCTGCAAAGAAGAATGGGAGAAACTGCCCAAAAATAGGAGTGCCAAGCCTGTAGCATCATTCTCAAAAAGACTTGAGGCTGTAATTGGTGCCAAAGCTGCTTCAACAAAGTATTGAGCAAAGGGTGTGAATACTTCTGTACATGTGCTTTTTATGTTTTTTTATTTTTAATAAATTTGCAAAGATTTGAAACAAACTTCTTTCACGTGGTCATTATGGGGTGTTGTTTGTAGAATTTTGAGGAAAATAATGAATTGAATCCCTTTTGGAATAAGACTGTAAAGGGTCTGCACTTATATAGCGCTTTTATCCAAAGCGCTTTACACTCTCATTCACACACACACACACACACACACACACACACACACACACACACACACACACACCAATGGTAGCAGAGCTGCCATGCAAGGCGCTAGCTTGATATCGGGAGCAACTTGGGGTTCAGTGTCTCGCCCAAGGACACTCCGGTATGTGGGGTCACGTGGGCCGGGAATTGAACCGCCGACCCTACGATTAGTGGACGACCCGCTCTACCACCTGAGCCACAGCCGCCCCCCATATACCCCACTGTAACATAACAAAATGTGGAGACAGTGAAGCGCTGTGAATACTCTCCGGATGCAACGTATCTTTGACTAGATGAGAGGAGGGCGTGTCAGTTTCCTGTAGTATGACCCGGTGTGTTTTAATCTGTTGCTGTAATTCCATTCTAAATATTAAGAAAGTTTAAAACGAGTGTTTTGACGATGGAAACTAAAGTAAACCTAACGTGGAACATGAACTAAACATTCAGGGCTGATTTTAGAAGCGTCTCTTCAACCAAATCCAGATGTGAGACAGCTGTTGACATTTTTCATGACTGCTTTCAAAATGGCTCCCAACTCGAAAATGTAAAGGTTATTAGGTACAGTACACTTCAGTGCACATTACAGGCCATGTACACACTCTGTTTCATTCACACACACACACACACACACACACACACACACACACACACACACTCACACACACTCACACTCTCACATGCACACACACTCACACACACTCACATTCTCACATGCACACACAAACACATACACACACACAGAATGAGCAGGTACACTGTTCAATCGGGTCATTTCATCCAGAAACCGAGAAAAACAGAAAAAGAGAGAAACGTAAATATTATAAATAATTTAAATAAAGTGAAAAGCACAGTTCATTAGGAGGACTTTAAGATCATTAAGGTTCAGAAGTCTTTCATCCCACAGTAAGAACAATGATACTGTGTGTGTGTGTGTGTGTGTGTGTGTGTGTGTGTGTGTGTGTGTGTGTGTGTGTGTGTGCTAAATATTTCCCAGCAGCAGCAGTTAATGAATATTTATTAATAAATCACTTGTGTCTTCTCCTCTCTCTCCCTCTCTCTCTCTCCCCCTTCTCTCTCTCCCTCCCTATCTCTCTCACCCCTCTCTCTCTCTCCCTCTCTCTCTCCCTCCCTCTCTCTCTCTCTCTCTCTCTCCCTCTCTCTCTCCCTCTCTCTCTCACCCCTCTCTCTCTCTCCCTCTCTCTCTGTCTCTCTCTCTCTCTCTCTCCCTCTCTCTCTCCCCCCCTCTCTCTCTCTCTCTCTCTCTCTCTCTCTCTCCCTCTCTCTCTCTCTGTCTCTCTCTGTCTCTTCATCAGCACTGGACGAGGTGCTCAGCCTCCTGTCTTCTGCTGCTCACACACTCCATCGTGTCTACAGACGAGTGTGGGATTATTAACACGCCTTCGTCCAGATCATCTGCGGTAAGTGGTGTGTGTGTGTGTGTGTGTGTGTGTGTGTTCAGAATGTAGCACTACAGCTAGCTGATTGTTCCACACACACAGACCATCTCTGTTCATTTGTGATGTAGTCCATTGGTCCAGCGAGAGAACAGCAGGTGGACGTGTAACGCCTTATACACACGTGTGTACTTCACAGCTGGACAGTCAGAGAGAGAGAGAGAGAGAGAGAGTGTGTGTGTGTGTGTGTGTGTGTGTGTGTGTGTGTGTGTGTGTGTGTGTGTGTGTGTTACAGTAAAACACTGAGTGATGGGGTGGTGTGATGAAGCGTTACATGAAGAGTTGCCCTCCAGAAGGGTTTTATTTCTTTTTGTACTTTTTGTGTATTTCCGGTTGTATTTACTTACACAACAGAATATTTAGAAGTTTTTTCTACTTTACGTACAAACTTGTCCCCCGGCGTAATGTTTTGTCTCGGTCTCTGCAGCACGTCCCCGATTCCTCAGTCCTCGTCCCAAAGCCTAAACGACAATGATGATGAGAGCGTCACGTTGCCATGGCGATGCACTCGGACATTTTGGGGAGGGTGCTCTTCGTCCTCCAGTTCCAGGAGAAGAGAACGTTCAGAGTGATGCAGTCCGGCCCGAGAGCTACGAACCGGAGGGCAGGGCCTCGCCCGACCACGCCCACCCGAGTTGGGCGGAGTCTCTGAACGCGTTGCTGGATGACCAGGACGGAATCGCGCTGTTTCGGGACTTCCTTGCGCAGCAGGGATGCACTGATGTCGTCGACTTCTGGTTAGCCTGCAGTGGATTTCAGTTAGCATACGGTGCTCCTCCGAGGTACTTCACTCCATTTAGCATGTTTAAATGCGCGGGATGTTTATTCTGTAATGTAAAGTCATGATAACATCGTAAAGTGCTAGCATTT
>NC_030441.2:20257121-20264621 GCF_001660625.3 Ictalurus punctatus | reverse complement strand
CAGTTTTTAAATGATAATGATGTTATTTATTGAAGCAAGAAAAGTTCTCCAATACCAACTGGGCCTGTGTGAAAATGTATTTGCCCCCGTAGTTACTATAATTCCCCAAATCTATGACACTGCATTGATAATGGGGTTCAGCTGGACGAGACACAACCCGACCTGATTACTGCAAACCCTGATCAATCACATCTACACTTAAATAAATGTTTTTCAACAGCATGAAGTTGGTTAAAAGATCTTACATAGTAACACACTCTGGCAAAGTTGAAAGAGATTCCAGAAATGATGAGGAAGAAGGTGACTGAAGTACATCAGTCTGGGAAGGGTTACAAAGCTATTTCAGAGGCTCTGCGACTCCAAAGAACCACAGCGAGAGCCGTTATCTCCAAATGGAAAAACTCAGCACGGTAGTGACCCTTCCCAGAAGTGTCCGACCTTCCGAAATTCCTCCAAGAGCACAGCAACGACTCATCCGCAAAGTCACAAAAGATCCAAGGACAACATCAAAGGACCTACAGGCCTCTCTTACATCAATAAAGTCACTGTTCATGACTCCACTATCAGAAAGACACTGGGGGAAAACGGCTCCATGGAAGAGTGGCGAGGTGAAAACCACTGCTAACCCAGAAGAACATTAAGACTCGACTGAATTTCACCAAAACACTCCTTGATGATCCTCAAACCTTTTGGGAGAATGTTCTGTGGACTGATGAGGTGAAAGTGGAACTGTTTGGAAGACAGGAGTCCCGTTACATCTGGAGTAAACCAAACACCGAACTCCACAAAAAGATCATCATACCTACGGTCAAGCGTGGTGGAGGCAGTGTGATGGTGTGGGGATGCTCTGCTGCTTCAGGGCCTGGGCAACGTGCAGTAATTGAGGAAAACATGAATTCTGCTCTCTAGCAGAAAATCCTAAAGGAGAATGTCCGGTCTTCAGTCTGTAAATTTAAACTCAAGCACAACTGGATTATGCAGCAAGACAATGATCCAAAGCGTAGGAGTAAATCCTAGTCCTAGGAGTAAGTGAGAGTCTGATCTCCAGTTATCAGAAGAGTTTGGTTGCAGTTATTGCTGCTAAAGGTGCCACAGACAGATTTGAAGTTTAAGAGGGCAATTATTTAATCACATGAGTGATACGTGTTGGATAACTTTTTTGCTTCAACAAAAAAAATTAAAAACACAACACAGAAACAGAAGAAATCAGAAAGCAAATACTTTTTGACAGCACTGTATGTTGCAATATACTGTGTATTTAGTGTCTTTTAGCAGCCAGTTAAATCCTTAGATACCAGATCTAAAAAAAGTGCCTTCAGTGTTAATAACTATCTGTACAAATAAACATTTTCCTTATTATAGTTATATTAATATACAGTAATAAGCCCTAACTTTCTGTCTTGCTGTAATGTCCATTATTTCTATGGTGAACTTTTTAAAATAAAACCTGTACACATCATTAAAAGACTGATGTATGTAAATCCACACGTAACCTTGGATAAAAAGAAAAACGTGATGTGAAGCGCATATGTCTGAAACATGTCCGAATCGAAGCTTCGCAGTAATTCCTTCAGCCTGTATAAAGAACGTGGCTGTAAACAGAGGAGAGAGGGCGCATTTTACAGACAAATAACTTTTATATCATTTATTTTGATTTAAAATTATATTTGATTGAGAAAAATGTGGTGTAGTTACAGAATAGTCACTCTGCTAGCCCCATCCACACGTTATTCTGACTTTAGGATTAGTAACGATTTCTGTACAGTCATGTGTAAAAATAAGTACACTCAATGGAAATTGTTGGCTTTTTTTGACATATTTGCATATCTGCAGCTGATGCTGGCAGTTCTGGTGCGGTGTCTTGGGACTGTGGCTGCGGTGATGGTTTTGGACAATTGCTCAAACAGTCTTTGTGCTTGGGTCTCCATACGTGGACAGTTCATGATTTCAGCAGAATAGACTTCATGTTGAGCCTTTGGTGAATTTACACAGTTATAGAAGGGGTGTATTTATTTATAACCACACTATCCGGTGTCACCCAGATGAGGGTGGGTTCCCTCTGTGAGTCAAAATATACCATTATTTAAAGCTCAATAGCATTTGAAGGGAATGATGATACCACTTTACAGCTGGTTGTGTGACTGTACCTCATTCCCTTCAAATGTTATTGGAGTAAGAAACGTTTAACAATGTCGTATGTAACTTTAGAGACGGTCCCTTAATTTCCGCACATCTGCGAATATCGAACGTCCAACATCAACTTTATTCGAACGAATATCGAACGTCCAACTTTATTCCAGCTAAAAGAGACTGAAATGTTGTTAGTGGTTTATTTGTTTATATTCTTCTTTAAATATGTTATTTTATAATGTGTTCTCGCTGATTTTCATGAATTAGCAGTATGTCATTCGTACAAGATGGCGACACTGCTCATTTCACTCTCCACCGCAGAGAAGCAGAAGAAGAAGAAGAGGCTCACCAGTTTTACCCGCCTTCTGCGCTGTGATTGGCTACTTATTCGCCGGCTCTCCAGGACTGTCCAATCAGAAGGGCGCTCGTGAGATAAACTACTAGAGGAGGCGGGAAAAGTGGGCGGACGCGGAAAAGAAAATAAAGTGTCACTATCTCGCGCGTGCTTGTGAATGTGAGGAAATCGAGTGGCTAACCGCGAAGCTAGTTCATTTAGCTCAGTGTATTTCATTTTAATGTAATTGTAATTAAAGATGGACGCGCTGGCGATAGCGCTGGATGAGGTGGCGTTAGAGGGTCTGGACGGTATAACTCTGAGTTCTCTGTGGATCAGGCTGGAGAGCCGGCAGCCTCCCTTCCCCCTGACTTTAGACGCCATGACTCGGGAGTACGTGTGGAGATTTCTGGTGTCCAGTGAAGATGAAGTGTCCTTTTACCTCCTCCCTCAGGACAGACCTCCAGTCACCTTATACGACCGGTCAGTCTTACTGATATTCATAACATATCACCTCCGAGTCTCAAACAGAGCCCTGCTCCCTACAGAAGTGCACTACCTAGGGCATAACACGTATTTTACACCCTATGTAGTGTGCTTCAGGTTTAGTAGGGGGTACATACCCCTGTTTAGGGTGAGCTCCATTAAAGCGTTAATCCAGCTTGTGATTGGCTGAGCAGATGCATACAAAGCTCCGCCTCCTGTTGATCCTGTGATTGAGAGTCAGGACCTACATGTGGCCATGTTAACATTTGTGTGTGTGTGTGTGTGTGTGTGTGTGTGTGTGTGTGTGTGTGTGTGTCCCATGATGGCGCAGGTTTCTGGAGATCGACCCGGAGACGGGGATTCAGGAGCTGAGGGGTGTGCCGCAGCAGAACCAGGACGTTTACCCTGCCAGTGTGGTGCAGGAGGATCCGGGGGGCATCCAGGGCTCCTGTCTCTACTACAGAGAGAGGAAGGACATGAACGGCCTCATCAGGACAGAGACACACACACCCCGAGTCTCACTGCAGGAGGCACACACACAGTCAGTACACACACACACAGTTGTTTGTAATAATTGTTTGTTTACTATGTACACTGTGTGTGTAGGTGTGGTGAGAGTGGTTAGTAATGGTGCTGCAGTTGTTTACTGTTTGTTTTTGTTTGTTTGTTGAGGTGGGGGGAGAAGCTGGTGATTGTAGCGAGTCAGCAGGTGAGAAGTCGAGCTCTGATTGGCTGTGAGGGAAACCCAGAGCTGAAGCTGAGCGACATGTCATACTGTATCTTAGAGAGATTGGGACGAGCTCGCTGGCAGGGAGAGTTACAGAGAGACCTACACACCATAGCATTCAGGTACACACACAGACACACACACACACACACACACACAGACAATGAAATACAGTTTATTCAGACAGCTCTTCTCTGATTGGCTGTTCAGGCTGGACTCGGGGAAGATCCATTACCTGCGTAAATCTCTGGATAAAAACGGTCTGATCACCATGCAGTCACACGTCGTTCGTCTGCCTTCAGGAACTCAGCAGCACTCCATCCTGCTGCTGCTCAAACGCTTCCACATCGACAGGTACACACACACACACACACACACACACACACACACACACACACACAGAGTAAAGGTAGTAAAGTGTGTTCGTCCTGTATCATGGTCTCAGGAGGAGTAAATATGACATCCTGATGGAGTCGACATCCAACATCCTGTCTGAGCTCCCCAACAACATCGGCATCATGATCAAACTGCGGGACCAGCTGGTGAGCTGTGTGTGTGGTGTCAATAAATGCTGTAACGTGTCTGTGTGTGTAGTGTCAGTAAACACTGTAACTCTGTGTGTGTGTGTGTGTGTGTGTGTGTGTGTGTGGTGTCAGTAAACTCTGTAACTCTGTGTGTGTGTGTGTGTGTGTGGTGTCAGTAAACTCTGTAACTGTGTGTGTGGTGTCAGTAAACTCTGTAACTCTGTGTGTGTGTGTGTGTGTGTGTGTGTGGTGTCAGTAAACTCTGTGTGTGTGTGTGTGGTGTCAGTAAATGCTGTAACTGTGTGTGTGTGCGTGTGTGTGTACTCTCTGCAGCACATCTGTGAGCGGACATTTAAGAGGATGTGTCAGTACATGCAGGCTGCTAAGATGGTGAGTGTGATCACACTTCCTCTACAGGAGTTAAACCCAGACGCTGGACCCTGCAAGACCAAGAGAGGTCAGTGTCTAACTCTGTACATCTCTCTATACAACTCTCTATACATCTCTCTATACATCCCTCTATACAACTCTCTATACAACTCTCTATACATCTCTATACATCTCTCTATACAACTCTCTATACATCTCTCTATACAACTCTCTATACAACTCTCTATACATCTCTATACAACTCTCTATACATCTCTATACAACTCTCTATACATCTCTATACATCTCTCTATACATCTCTATACAACTCTCTATACATCTCTCTATACATCTCTATACATCTCTCTATACAACTCTATACATCTCTATACAACTCTCTATACATCTCTATACATCTGTCTATACATCTCTATACAACTCTCTATACATCTCTATACATCTCTCTATACATCTCTCTATACATCTCTATACATCTCTATACAACTCTCTATACATCTCTCTATACATCTCTCTATACATCTCTATACAACTCTCTATACATCTCTCTATACATCTCTCTATACAACTCTCTATACATCTCTCTATACATCTCTATACATCTCTCTATACAACTCTCTATACATATCTCTATACATCTCTATACATCTCTCTATACATCTCTCTATACATCTCTCTATACAACTCTCTATACATCTCTCTATACAACTCTCTATACAACTCTCTATACATCTCTCTATACAACTCTATACATCTCTCTATACATCTCTCTATACAACTCTATACATCTCTCTATACATCCCTCTATACAACTCTCTATACATCTCTATACAACTCTCTATACATCTCTATACAACTCTCTATACAACTCTCTATACATCTCTATACATCTCTCTATACATCTCTATACAACTCTCTATACATCTCTCTATACATCTCTATACAACTCTCTATACATCTCTCTATACATCTCTCTATACATCTCTATACAACTCTCTATACATCTCTATACATCTCTCTATACATCTCTATACATCTCTCTATACATCTCTCTACATCTCTATACAACTCTCTATACATCTCTCTATACATCTCTCTATACATCTCTCTATACAACTCTCTATACAACTCTCTATACATCTCTCTATACATCTCTCTATACATCTCTCTACATCTCTCTATACATCTCTCTATACATCTCTCTATACAACTCTCTATACATCTCTATACAACTCTCTATACATCTCTATACATCTCTGTGCAACTCTCTATACAACTCTCTATACATCTCTATACATCTCTCTATACATCTCTATACATCTCTCTATGCATCTCTATACAACTCTCTATACAACTCTCTATACAACTCTCTATACAACTCTATACATCTCTATACAACTCTCTATACATCTCTATACAACTCTATACATCTCTATACAACTCTCTATACATATCTCTATACATCTCTATACATCTCTATACAACTCTATACATCTCTCTATACAACTCTCTATACATCTCTCTATACATATCTCTATACATCTCTATACAACTCTATACATCTCTCTATACATCTCTCTATACAACTCTCTATACATCTCTCTATACATCTCTATACATCTCTATACAAATCTATAAAACTCTCTACAGAAAGTTATACCTGCAACTCTATGTAGTTTTCTACCCACATTTATACATGACTAAACATTTCTAAACAACTCCATACACAACTCTCTGTCCTGCTCTCTGATTCGCTGTCTCTCTCTCTCTGTCCTGCTCTCTGATTCGCTGTCTCTCTCTCTGTCCTGCTCACTGATTCGATGTCTCTCTCTCTGTTCTGCTCTCTGATTGGTTCTCAGGTACGGACATCCGTGTCCGCTGTTTGAAACTTTTGAAGCCGTATAGAAGAAATCCGATAGATGATGAGGATGATGATGAGAATAACGATGAAGATGGGGACGTCCCCGTTAAGAGGAACGTCCAGGCTCAGGCTCGTGATATTGAGCGAGATCTACTGGCTCAGGCTTATGAGATTGGTCAGTTTATCATCACTGAGTGTAGAGTTTTATAACACATAAAAATTCTACATTATTTGTATTAGGACATGAGCAGCAATCTGAATGTTATTCCCAAAAACTCCACACAGGTCCTATTAGTAATCTGTTTTTACACTTTAAGTGTTAATTCGTTAGAGTTTTTTAGAGTGGTTATTAAACTGACATGAGCAGTGACTGACCGTGATCGACACATGCTCTCTGTGCTGTGATTGGTCGGTTCAGTGGTAACAACAGGACCTAAAGGAATTTCCAAGACGGTGTTAAGGGGACGACTGAACATTGGCAAACTGGAGAGCCGCATGATCTGTAGAGTCCTGGAGAGAAACCAAATGATTAAGGTAACACACACACACACACACACACACACACACACACAACATATACGTGTCTTAAAATGTAAACATCAGTGGTAATGGTGTGTGTGTGTGTGTGTGTGTGTCAGGGTTTTATGGAAGACGAGGGGAGACAGCGTACGACGAAGTTCATCAGTAAACTTTTTGTAGAGAAAAGCAAACTCAGCCTGAACTTCACTAAAGAGAAAGAACGCAGTGAGAAACTCCGAGCACCACAGGAGGACACGCCCACTCCTGGACTGGATATTGAGGTAGACCCCAAAGAAGAGGAAGAGGTCCTTCCTGCCAAAGGACAAAGGCCAAAGGGCAAACCTGGCAGGAAGTCCAAATCAGCACCAAAAAGACAACAGAAGGAAGTTATGACATCACCACAGAAACATTCCACACCCCTGAGGAGTGAGTGACCAAGCACACCTGGCCATAACTCACACCTGATCATAACTCACACCTGGCCATGACGCACACCTGGCCATGACGCACACCTGGCCATGACGCACACCTG
>NC_030441.2:20192121-20252121 GCF_001660625.3 Ictalurus punctatus | reverse complement strand
CTCACTATAACCTGGCTATAGAGACACGCCCGTTCGAGAGGCGTCGTTACACCTTTAACACACCTCAGGATGTGGAGAACTACTGGTTCGATCTGCTGTGTGTGTGTCTCAACACTCCTCTAGGTAACACACACACACATACACACACATTATTATTAAAATGTCTTGGAGTAATCTAACTCTGTTATTAACACACAGGTGTGATTCGTCCTCGTAGCCGTACCGGTGAGGGAGATGCAGAGACAGAAGAGGCGGAGCCTGACGCTACCGTGGGAACAGTCCGTTATGACAGCCTGCAGTACACACTAAAGTGAGAGTGGTAGCATTTAGCATTTCCTCTTTCTGTATTAATGTGTTCTGTGATCGTCAGAACTGAGAACAGTTCTACCTCCTGTGGAACGTCGGGTTTGGTTAAGTGTGGTTGTGCTTTTTTTTAATTCGGTTGATCAGAGGTGGCTGTGAGGTCGTGGATGATGGTGTAACCCCAGGCGACGGGAAGGGGGCGGGAGGATTAGACTCCTCCTTCTTCAGTCACCTGAAACGTAACTGGATCTGGACCACTTACCTGCTCAACAAACCCAAGAAGGTGAGACTCATACAGTACCCTAACGTAAGGAGCAGAAAGAGAGTAGAGCGCATAAACTACACAATGACCCAAATGTTGTAATGAACAGTTGTTGTGTAAGTGTTACTGTTGTTATTTTTGTAGTAATGTTGTATTAACGTTATAGTAACTAGTAATGTTGTAGTAATGTAGTAGTAGTTGTATTAATGTTATAATAACAGTCGTAATGTGTGGATGTTGTCCCCTCAGCCTGGAGACAGTCACGCTGTGCGTCTGAGGAACCTGCTGTCCAAACACCCCTTCCCCAAATCTGCGTGTGCAGGTCAGTAGACACGTCTATTACTATTTGTAGTCCGGTCTTTAATGACATCAGTGATGTCTTTATTGTTTCTCTCTCTCTCTCTCTCTCTCGCTCTCTCTCTGTCGCCGTGTGTAACTGTCAGTGATTCAGGGTGGTGGTCCTCTGCCTCCCCCTGCTGTTCTGGAGGAGGAGGTGCAGGTCGGAGTGGAACCAAGCTCAAGGAACCAACAGGTGCGCGGAGGAAAGAGACAAAAACGCAAGAGGCAGAAGAAGGAAATCATCAGGCCGCCTAAAAAGAGGAGGAAATGTGAGAAAAACAGATATGAGATTTTTACACAGACAGTGTGTGTGAGAGAGAGACTGATGGAGAAAGAGAGAGAGCAGTAGAGTGAGACAGACTGAGGAAAAGGACAGAAACTGAGAGAAAGAAAGACTGAAGTGTATTTAGGAGTCAGAGAGTGAGACAAGCAAAAAAAAGGAGCGGAGAGACAGCAGTCTGGTGTAAATAAGTGTGTGTGTGTGTGTGTGTGTGTGTGTGTGTAGTGAGGAGGAAGAGCACGTGTCAGGATGATATAGACCGTAAAGCTCTGATGAGGATGACGAGACAGAGAGTGATGTGGACTCATCTGGAGGACAGCATCCTGATGTTGTGTAGAGTTGCCAGTCACTTCCTCAACCGCAAGGTACACACACACACACACACACACACACACACACACACCTCTGTACAAACATACATCTACACACAATGATACAGGATTGCATACACACAGTTATGTGTTCTGTAATTTGTGAATAGTTTTTTTTGTGTGTGTATGTGTGTGTGTGTGTGTGTGTAGATTAAGAAGCCATTTGTGGGGTGGAACGTGGTGCGTGATATTCTGCACAGAGACCTGGAACTGTCTCTGGATAAAACGTCTCTCTCAGTCAGCCGACGTTCACGCTACATCATGAAGAACCCGCAGACCCAACTGAACTACAGGTACAAACTACAGAACCCTCTAGAACATCACTGCACATAAACTACAGAACCCTCTAGAACATCACTGCACATAAACTACAGAACCCTCTAGAACATTACTGCACATAAACTACAGAACCCTCTAGAACATTACTGCACATAAACTACAGAACCCTCTAGAACATTACTGCACATAAACTACAGAACCCTCTAGAACATTACTGCATATAAACTACAGAACCCTCTAGAACATTACTGCACATAAACTACAGAACCCTCTAGAACTAATGCTAACTGTTGATAAACTACAGATAGTGTGTAGAACTCGAGAGTAAACTGCAGATTCTTTCAGAAACTACCACACTTACGGATAAACTACAGTCATCTAGAACACTAATTACAATGACCAAAAAACTGTAGAACCCTTTAGAACCCAAAACAAATCCAACAGTCCAAAAGAATCCATCACACCTGCATGAGCATTAGTGTCCTCAATACCTGTCTGAACAAACCACAGAACCCACGCATGCAGATCCAACACAACTACAGCAAAGCTACAGAAGCTGTGTGTGTGTGTGTGTGTGTGTGTGTGTGTGTGTGTGTGTGTGTGTGTGTGTGTGTGTGTGTGTGTGTAGGATTTGCCTGGCTGAAGTGTATCAGGATAAAGCTTTGGTTGAGGAGTTCATGAACAGAACCAACAACTACACAGAACCGACGGTGAGTCTGCACAGTGTGTGTGTGTGTGTGTGTGTGTGTGTGTGTGTGTGTGTGTGTGTGTGAGAGAGAGAGAGAGAGACTGCTTAAAGAATGTGTAATGATTTGTTTTGCTAACTGTGTGTGTGTGTGTGTGTGTGTGTGTGTGTGTTAAAGGTGTGTGCTAAGGAGTTTAATGAGTTTGTGAGCGCTCTCAGGAAGAAGTTCAACTCCAGCTGTGGTTCTAGTGAGGTCGTTCTTCCAGACACCAAAGAGGAACTCTTTAACAAGTACCACACACACACACACACACACACACACACACACACATACTTGTCAAAACAGGAAATTATACTATTTTCTGATTTTATCTGTTTGTCCCTCCAGGTTTAAAGTTTACACTATTGGTGATGAGTCAGCGGGGACCAAGGATGTGCTGAACAGGTGTGTGTGTGTGTGTGTGTTTGTGTGTGTGTGTGTGTGTGTGTGAGAGAGAGAGACTCGTGGGTTTGACCCTGTACGATGTGCAGTCTCTGTAGTTTTGGGTTCTGACAGGGTCTTTGGGACGTTGGTAGGGCAGCCTCCACCGTATAGGTTTATGTGGAGGGTATCTCTGTACACCGTTCTCCTGTAGATAGCTCGTCTTTGGGCTCACATAACCTGGTTTCAGTTTCTTAAAGTGTGCGAGGCGCCCCAATCCGGCTGGTTCTCCGGTGTGGAGTTTACCTCTGGTTTTGGAGTCCCTTTGCCAATCCCCCTTTGAACCATTGGAGGGGGCAGGATTTAGGTGGAAGTCATCATATGCAGCTTTTCTTCTGGATGTAATGGATGTATCTGTGGTTCTGTGAATTCTGGATGAGTGGCAGAGTTCCTGGTCAGTCGGAGTGTGAGAGAAGACACTCTGAGCTGCAGTGTCAATATCACCTCCGCTCAGATCACATGACTGTGTTGGTATTTATTTTCTTGACCTGTCTGGCTGGTGCTGTGATCATCCGCTACTGTAGCACCGTCTCTGAATACACATATACATCCAGAATACACAGAACCACGGGGACATCTGTAACTGGCGTTTTTAAAAATCATTTACGTGGCACAGTCTGTGTGAACAAGCTATTGCTATGGAAACGATATCGTATTTGTTTGGATTTGTTGTAGTGAGGAGGATATTCACACTCTGGTGCTGAACAATCTGATCCAGAGCACACTCGTCCTCTCCAACACGCAAATAAAGGCCTGCCAGGCTTTTCAGGTACACACACACACTCTATAATGTTTTCATACACCACTGCAGAATAATTTTATTACGGAATAGTCTTTAATAATAATCAGATTTTTCATCCTCTTCTCTCTCTCTCTCTCTCTCTCTCTCTCAGTCTTTCTCTCTCTACAGTAAATATAACCAGGAGGTCCTACAGCAGGTCTTCCTCAGCTGTAAGAAGCGAGGTCTGTTGAACCGTCGCCGAGCCAACAAGGTCCTCGGCCCCAAGAAGAGCCGAGCCGTCCCCTGCCTGCCCATGTCCTATCAGCTGTCTCAGCATTACTACAGGTCCCGCCCACTCGTGCTCAGACTCCACCTTTCAGACAAAGAGAAACCATCTCTATGACTCTGTCTCTCAACGGATGTCATTCATTAGGTTTCCTTATAGGGTCTTCACTTCCTGAAGTTTTTTTTTTTATAAAGGAGAAACCCCCCATAGAACCCTTTTTCTTCTCTGTGTAACTGTAAAATTAGAAAAGATGTATTTTTAATGATAATATTTTAATTAAATGTTATATATATATTCTCTCTCTCTCTGTGTGTGTGCAGGTATTTCTCCTGGCGTTTCCCGAGTATGCTGTATAATGACGTGTATGATCTTCTGGAGGCTCTGGGTCAGAAAGGACCAGTGGACCGACCCAACACCTTCTCCTTCCAGATAGAGAAAGCAAGGGATGAGGGAGAGCAGGAGAGTGGAGGAGGAAGACGAGGAGGAGTGGAAGATGGGGACGAGTGTCTGGCCCCCCCCGGTGACGTGGAGGACATGCTGGTGTTCTCCATGGACTCTGCAGGAGGAGCAGCGGTGTGCTGTCTCACATTACTGACCCTGGGCCTGATGAGCGTGGACGTATCCATACCACAGCAGATCGTCGTGGTGGACAGCACACTGGTGGATAACGAGGTGGTCAAGAGGTAACACACACACACACACACACACACACACACACACACATACATATATATATAAATATATATATATATATATATATATATATATATATATATATATATATATATATATATATATATATATATGAAAAGAAAAACAAAAACAGACAGAAAAGGAAAGAAAGCTGCCATGTTGAAATGACATCAGGTAATTCTGACTGTGTGTGTATGTTAGCATCACTAAAGAGCTGGATGAGGAGGAAGAGGAGGAAGGTGGAGCTCGGTTGGAGGTGAAGGCTCACCAGGCGTCTCACACTAACTACCTGCTGATGAAGGGATATTTCGTCCCTGGAATCATCAGCCTGAGGAGCATCACGTCTACTGAACACATCGCAGTCAACGCCTGCAGCCTGCGCATCCGCCTGCGCAGCACACACACACACACTCTGTTCACACCGAGCGGTGAGACATACACACACACACACACACACACACACAAACACACCCCTATAGTTCTTAGTTTACAGGTCACTAAAGAAATTTTTCTCTCTCTCTCTCCTTCTCACTATCTCTCTCTGTCTCTCTCTCTCTCTCTCTCTCTCTCTCCTTCTCTGTTTCTCACTCTCTCCTCTCTCTCCTTCTCTCTCTCTCTCTCCTCTCTCCTTCTCTCTCCTCTCTCCTTCTCTCTCCTCTCTCTCTCTGTCTCCTCTCACTCTCTCTCTCTCTCTCTCTCTCTCTCTCTCTCTCTCTCTCTCTCTCTCAGACAGTTCATTGTTTTCCACTCCCTCTCTTCCCTCCTCTGTCTCTCGTATGATTGATCGGCAGCGTGCGAGTAGGCGGAACTTCCTGGAGGAATGCGTGTCCATTTTGGGTTACAGCAGTGAGGATGTGGAGGCTGTGCAGGAGGTCATGGTCACCGTGGAAACGGGAAAGGAGTTCGGCATCGACCTGCAGGACTTGTACAGGGAATGCACACACCTGCAACAGGTGGAGAAGGGGCGGAGCAAAACGCTGCAGCAGTACATCCAGGTGAACAAGAGGGAGAATATAGGAGTGTGTGTGAAAGATGTAACATATATGTATATACTGTATGTAATGTGTGTGTGTGTGTGTGTGTGTGTGTGTGTGTGTGTGTGTGTGTGTGTGTGTGTGTGTGTGTGTTTAGGATCTGTTAGACTCTGAGAAGGTGTTGGAGGTGGGCGCGCTCTCTCCACGCCTGGTCTGCATGGACTTCGCTGTTCCATGGCTGCTGGAGTGCCCCAAAGTGTCTGAAGAGCTATGCCCTCTCCCCCAAGATACCACACCCACCACCACTGAGATCACTCCAGAAGCTCCGCCCTCCTCCTCAGATCTCACCCCTGAGGCTCTGCCTACTTCACACAAGCCACCACTAAAGAGACCGTTAGATCAGCCGGACGATGGTGATGTCCCTCCTTTCAAGAGACCTGCCAAGGAGACTGTTGCTATGGAGACCGGGGAATCCAGTGCAGAAGATGGCGGGGTTAAAACATCTCCTCCGGATCCACCCACTTCTGATAAAGAGGAAATGGTGCACAGTGACGATGTGTCGACGTCGCGCAGGTGTGACAGTTTAATTAAAGAGGAAAACGTACTGCAGACCCAAGGTGTGTGTGTGTGTGTGTGTTGATTTAATATACAGTAAACCGTACAGTTACTCCACATTGATGAGTGTTAGTGCTGTACTGTATGTAAGTGATGTATTTTTGTGTCTCATTAATTGTATAGGTGGAGAGAATGCTGAGAGCTCAGAGGAGGAGGAGTAAGTCTCAGTTCCCACCCCTAAATGTCCTGATAATAATTATTCTGTATATTCAGAATTACAGAAATAATATATTCATAATATATTCAATATATAACATTGAGGGGATCACCCCCACAATAATACTTGTTTAATATAGCAGGTACTAGACCCTAATACTGCAGTGTGGGTATGGTGGGTATAGAAATATTTTTATGTAAACATGACCATTCCATTTCCTGGACCGGTGTGTTCACTCATTGGGTGTGTGTGTGTGTGTGTGTGTTTGAGTGTGTTGAGGTTTGTAGCTCGTCCGTGGCGTGTCGTGGATGGCTCTCTGAACAGGCCTGTGTGTAAGGGGATGTTAGAGGCCCTGCTTTTACACATCATGACACACCCCGGTGTTCCTGAACCGACACTACTGCAGCATTACACCGGGGTTCTCCAGCCCATGGTCATCCTGGATCTGCTAAAGGTAACACACACACATGTGCGCACACACACACACCCACCCCTGTTGAACCCAGCTAGCCGTCCCTCACTTATGTGTTTATTTTTTCCCCCAAGGTTCTTGAAGAGTTGGGGTGTGTAATAAAGCGTTTTACAGTTAATCGGCCCAAAGCGTCTCTGTTTTCCAGCCCTGGCATTCCCAAGGTGAAAGGTCACGGAGAGGTCAGTGTGATGGAGGATGCGGTGGCGTTTTATGAGCCCACAGTGGACTGCAGTTTAAGAATCTCTAAGCTCTTTCCTCATGAGTCCAGCTGGAACAGATGGGTGCAGCTGTGTGCACGCTGACCACAAACACGCACATACACACACACACACACACACACACACACACACACACACACACACACACACTCATTCAAGTCCAACATGTTTTTATTTAATGTAATTGTGTGTATAATCGAAGCTACTTGTGATTTTCTGCAGCACGTATGTAAAGACGGTTGGTTGAGTTTGTTTGCCGTGATTAGCACTCATCATATTTTTATTTATTCTGCTTTACGAATGTTTCAGTGGATTTTTTAAATAAACATATTTGAAACATTTTCAGATTAAAGTGTGATACTTTATTGAAACATTGCTGGAATGTTGGAGTTTACAGTACTCATGCTCAGAAGAAGACAATTGATGCTGTAATCTTGTTGAGCTGTAGATCTGTCTCCATGTTGTGTCCTAAACCTGCATATATTATTGAATTGGTTTGGAATCTGAGTCACATGTCTCAGCTGTGAAGCATGACAGGAATTCCAAACTTGGCTCATATTTAAGTCTTGACCTCTTTAAGTAATGGTGCCAATATGAAGAAATTGGAGAAAATCAAAGTTTTGGGCCAAATTTGACTCCCTCAATTCTTCCCCACATTCCCAGGGCAGGTTACGGAGGTCCAGACTTGGACAGGAATGCAGGTTTGGTGCTCCTGTCTGGTTTGGTGCTCCAAAGCTGAGCTATGAGGCTCAGATTCCAACCAGTTCCAGTCAGTATACTTCAAATATGCACAAATGTAAACATCGTAAACAGTTGATGTTGGTAAATCATCAAATTAAACCCTTTCCGGAAGTTTACATGCAAGTGTTTGTTTAAAAGGAGTGCAAGTGCATTTTAAAGGGCAGATGCAGTTTAACACATCAAGAAGATTTTCTTCCAGTATTTATCTTTGATCAAGAAGAGAAAGTGTGGAGGGATATTTTATTATCATTATACAACTAATCTGAGTTTAAATTTCAGGTACAGACTAGACTATAAGGAAGGAGAACCTCAGAGTTTATGACGTAATGTGGTTGTTGCTGCAGGAATTTGATGTTTTCCGAGGTGTGAGTTTGAGTTTTACGGGGTGTTTAGGAGCCAGAAGTCCAGTGTCTTTCAGCTCCAGAGGAACCTTTAGATTAGAAAACAATAGTTACTGTGATTGACAAGAATATTACCTGCAAAGTGATTTCTTTAATATAGTAGGTTAAGCAGTTCTGTGTCAGCATCAGCGTTGGTGACATTAAACAGATTAATGATAGAAGATCCTGACCTTCGTTTCCTCAGAAAGACTGATGTCGAATTTCTGCAGTATCTCAACCACAGCCAGCTTCATGGCCACAAGGGCAAACCTCATCCCGATGCAGTTTCTGGGTCCTAAACCAAACGGCATGTACGCATACTGCTCGATGCTCTTCTTATTCTCCTGAGTGAACCTGAAACAATATGGGGGATCAACAAACTAAAAGTTTGTTAAAGTGCAAATACACAAGTGTGAGACGAGTGCAGGGGTATAAATACACAGAAGAAAAGAATAAATACACAGCACATGGTCTGTAATCTGTAAACTAGTTGGTAGTGGTGCAGCAGGAGTGGGTATATCTGAGCAGTTCCCGTACCACATGGTGAGACAGCTGGTCAGGATGCTCTCTATCGTCCCAATGTAGCTTTTGACTCTCTCCATAGTTGTTCCTTTGATGTGCAGTGGTCCATTTGGGTTCTCCTGAACTCGACAATCATCTCTTTAGTCTTATCGACATTAAGAGCGAGATTGTTGTCTCTACACCCGTCTAGATGGAGGTGGTCAGACCCAGCAGGCTCAGCTTTGTTGTCAGTTGTAGGATGATTGTGTTGAATGCTGAACTGAAGTCTATGAACAGCATCTTTACATAGTGGCTCTTTTTGTCCAAATGGGCGAGAGAAAGATGGTATGGCGTTCTCTGTTGAGCGGTTGGGACGGTAGGAGTACTGAAATGGGTCCTGTGTGGTGGGAAGACTGCTTGTTATGTGTTTAATGACCAGCTGCTCGAAACACTTCATAATGATAGGTGTGAGTACAACAGATGATGGTCATCTTGAAGCACACAGGGATGACTGCTTGGCTCAGGGAAACTTGCTGGTATAGTCAATCACTCCCAGTCCTAGTGCTTTCCAAGGCAGAACATCCACAGACAATGACGCTTCTGTTTTTGTACACTATATTTAGTCCCCTAGCTCATGAGTACATCTACTTCCCAAATTGGGAAACGATTAACTATTTGTAGGATTCTCTCAAAAGCTTTGTAAGGTTCATATAACAGGTGAAAGAAAAGAAAATTAATCAGAAGATAATTGTGAAGTGGATTAAAACAGCTGTTATGAGGTCAGCTACACCTATAGAAGCGAATTTACATTTGCACATTCTGTAACATCACATAACTTTTTGTTTTATGGAAATAAATGAACAGAGTTGTATTGTAAGTTCCTCACACAGTAGATGCTGCATAATAAATGACTGCAATTAATCAGGATCATAAAAAAAACAACCTGCAGGGCCTTGTTCTTCCTGCCTTAGGTTAAGTTGCCTTCTGGAGCGAGCTTCATCATGGAGGAGATGTGTAAAAAACTCAGAGAAACTAATCCTGTTCTAATAGGGCTAGTCAATTTCTAAAATAGTGGACCAGTGGAATCTTGTTTATGAAATGAATTAGAACTGACCGAATAATTTCCCATCACGGGTTGCACAGTGGCTTAGTGGTGAGCACGTTCACCGCACACCTCACACCTCCAGGGTCGAGGGTTCGATTCCCACCGTGGCCCTCTGTGTGTGTGTGTACGGAGTTTGCATGTTCTCCCCGTGCTGTGGGGGTTTCCTGTGGGGGTTTCCTCCGGGTACTCTGGTTTCCTCCCCCAGTCCAAAGACATGCAAGCTGATTGGCGTGTCCAAAGTGTCAAAGTATCCGAAGTGTATGAATGGGTGTGTGAGTGTGTATGTGATTGTGCCCTGTGATGGACTGGCACCCTGTCCAGGGTGTACCCCGCCTTCTGCCCGATTCTCCCTGGGATAGGCTCCAGGTTCCCCGTGACCCTGAAAAGGATAAGCGGTATAGAAGATGGATGGATTTCCCATCACAGTTCTTGAAAGATTGCTTCGTACCTCTCAGGGTTGAAGGTCTCTGGATCAGGCCAGTGTTCAGGGTCCCTATGTAGGGCGTAAGTGGGGACCAAGACTACGGTGTCCTTTGGGATGGTAAGGCCATTTATCTCAACAGTTTTCTTGCAGACTCTTTCCAGACGAACAGCAACTGGGTACAACCTGAGCGACTCGTTCATCACAGCGTCCAGATAATCCATGTTCATGACAGAGTCATAATCAACTTCGGCCTGAAAACCAAAAGACAAGACATGGATAAGTGAGACTGAAACAGCCAGAGTCTCTGTGTCAACTCTGTATCGTTTCTAAACATGTTTCATAACTTTAGAACTTGAGCCAATCACCTTATTGGGGAAAGTTTCATCGATTTCTTCCTGTAGTTTCTTCATCGTGTCTGGATTACTGGCCAGATTGTAGAAGAGAAACGTCAGCGTGCTGCTGCTCGTCTCATAACCAGCAAAGATGAAGATCATGGACTGGGACAGGATCTCATGATCATTTAGACCTTAAGACATCAAACACACACACACACACACACACACACACACACACACACACACACACACACACACACAAATAAATCATGCATGAGGATGCTCTGGCCTGATTTTAGACCAATTGCCCTATTTGTGTGATTTTAGAGTTTTGAGTTCTATATTCATTGCTGCACATGTTTCTATTCTAGTCTACTTCCTTCTTCTCTGCTTTCATCTGATGTCACTATCCCACACACTAAATTTCTGAACATTGTCATGCTTTATCCGGATTGGTCAACAAGAGCAATTTCTCCTACGTCTCTGTAATCCAAGCCGAACCCTACGGAATTAAATCAACAAAACCAAATAAATCCCCAGTGGGACACTCGAAACCAGTGCTGTTTGTTCACTGAAATGTTATCTTCCTGGGAACAAAGGAAAAGATTGGAAAGTAGAGAACTGGAGAGACTTCCTGCACCGTATTGAGTGAAGTTATTTCGATTTGCGGCTTTGCTTCATCATAATTAATTTGTATAGAATTGATCTTCATGACCTCCATTATCTCAGAACAGAACAGAAGAACAGAATAATGATATTGACTGAGAGATTTTTTTACTAGAGGAAAATACCTTTGTTTGTCTCTTTGCCGTTCTGATCGTCTTTTTCTGATTTCTGAGAATCGATCATCAGCTGCATGAAGTCCACTCGTCTCTGCAGAAAGTCAGAGACACAAATGTATGCATGTAACCATCTTCCCTGAGAAGGGAACGAGACGTTTCGTGAGCTCCACGCTCTGGGAAGCGCCCTCGTGTGTGACCGGCATCTGAAACTTGTTTAACATCATACCTATTTATAGGCCTGCTGTGATCAGGTGACGTGGCAATTAAGCATGTCGCATGATATATAAATGACACCTGAGAACCACGCCGTCAGCCTCTATTATCTGATGTGAAGACGCAATTCACAGGCATGCCCCAGTATGACAAAGCTATGCAACGTCTCATTCCCTTCTCAGGGAACAGGGTTACATGCATAACCCAGACATTCCCTTTCAAAGGGAACTCCACGTTACGTTAGCACAACGCTGTGGGAACGAGAATACCCACTCTGTCATACCGAGGGTACAACCTGTTCAAAAAGACCCGAGTCCGAGGGTCACTGCAAGACACTCGAGCCGGGGCAGAATGAATATCCAGGCTGTAATATCGAATGAATATGTGTGGCGTAGACCTCGCAGCAGCACACACATCCTGTAAGGATATCCCTTTGGACAAAGCCTTCGAGGAGGCGACCCCCCTAGTGGAATGAGCCCTCATGCCTAGAGGCGTAGCGAGACTGCGCACCTCAAAAGCGATAGAGATTGCTTCCACTATACAATTAGAGATATGCTGCTTCGACACAGCATCTCCTCTACTGTTGCAGCAGGTGCATTTTCTCTTTTTCTGGTGTGAGGAATGGAGGAGAGCAGAAAGCCTGCAACACAACAGGCTGGGCAGCAGATGTAGGCACTTTAGGAATATAATCCGGCCTAGTGTGACCTGAGTCTAGAAACTGGGGACACCTCCAAATTCTTAGAACACGTAGGCATCGCTGTGTGACACTGAGAGTCAGAGGTTTTGTCCTCGGACGAAACCCCCGACTTTTCAACCACGACTGAAACGGTCTCATGTGGAATAGGCCCAACGGTATGACGTTGTCTGCTGCTGCCATAAGCCCAACAGTTTCTCATAAAGACTGGAGGGGATATCCAGATCCAGCTTTATCTTGCTCAATGTTGATAGGATTGACTCTACGAGTGTTGGGGATAGAAACACCCTCATCGTAATAGAATCCTTATAACCCCTAGAAAAGTTGTCCACCACACTGGAGAAAGCATACTTTTCTTGATGTTCAACCTGAGCCCCAAGCTCTTCATGTGGGTGAGAACAACATCACGATGTTGAACGGCCAGTTCCCTGGATCGTGCTAGAATTAACCAGTCATCCACGTAGTTTAGTACACAGATGCCCTGAAGTTGCAAGGGAGCCAGAGCAGCATCCATGCACTTTGTGAAGTTGCAAGGAGATAAAGCTAACCCGAAGGGAAGAACCCGATATTGGTATGTGTTACCTTCAAATGCAAACCTCATGAACTTCCTGTGACTGGGTGAGCTTTCTATGTGGAAATATGCATCTTTTAGATCTATCGTCACAAACCAGTCCTCAAACTGGATCTGTGGCACAATAAGTTTGAGCGTCAGCATCTTGAATCTGTATGTCCAAAGAGTACGGTTCAGATGATGCAGATATAAAATTGGCTGCATACTCTCATCTTTTTTGCAGACCAGGAAATAATGGCTGTAAAAACCTCCCTCCTTCAGGGAATGGGGTACATGTTCTATGGCTCTATGTGCTCACCTCTGAACCAGGGGGGTCAAGCTCTGAACTGGACCTGGTAACCCTTTTCTATGGTAGACAGAACCCATGGAGACACATTTGGCAGTAGTTTCCACGCTGCCAGACAGTCTTTTAGTAACGTTAACTTTTCCACATTCTATTGGAGGGAAAGCATCAGATTTTCGTTGCCCTCTGACAGTTCGCTGACAAAACTTGGGACAGCCTTGGCTAGGGGAGGGCCTACAGTAGTACTGGGGGCTCACTTCCCTAACAAGCTCAAGTCCCCTGAGACGTCCCTCGGTGGCCCATCAGGACTGCTTCTTCCTTGCCTGCTTGGCTTTTATGATCATTCTCAGATCTGGCCTATTTGCAGGCTGCGATTGTGGCCGCCCGGTCCCCCTGGCTCTCCACAGAGGGAAGTGGGCCGCCACACTTGCCTTCTGTGCCTCCCTCACAGTAGCGCTGGTCCAGCTTCCACTCATGGATGCCCAGTCGAGCTCGACACGTCAGGGAATTAACTGACTGAACTGACTGCCGTTTGCTGTTTTGCTTCGTGAAACCTGTCGCTGATGGAATTAACCGTGTGGCTGAACAGGCTGGAAGGTTTAACAGAGGCATCCAGCAAGGAGACCTTATCTTTGTCCCCCATCCCTGAAAGGTTGAGCCATAGGTGCCTCTTCGCCACAACCAAGCTATCGACTAAATGGCCGATATGACAGGCCGTTTGCTTGGTCGCCCGGAGCTGCCTAATTGTAAAGCATTCACAATGCTCACAGTCAGCCCCAGTCACAAATGAGGGCGCTCCCATAGCGTTGTGCTAACGCAACATGGAGTTCCCTTTGAAAGGGAATAAAACCTCAATAAAACCTCAATAGTGTCTAAAGTGTGTAAAGGGTTTTATGTCTTTTTAGTTGTACCTTATGATCTTGAGCCACACGTTCAGACTTGATCTTTTGCAGGGAGGCGTAAAAGAAATCAGTCACCGCGGTCGGGAAAAAGGCCAAATCCATTTTCTCCAACACTGGCCCGATAAAGGGGAACAGCACTATTAGAAAAAAGAAAGAGAATGTTAAACATCTCATTGTAACTACAAACATAATTATTAATGCAGATCTGAATATTAAGTGTCTGGAATTAGGTTTGTCTTATTATATTGTGAAGTAATATTAATCTCAAATTACAGACAGCGAGGAACAGAGGGTTGAATAAGCTAAACTTCAGCATTTTCTTGATGTTGGATACGAAGGGATCTTTGGGGTTGTTCAGGGAGTCGATATCGACACTAAACGCTGTGCTCGTCACCACATCCATACTGTACGCTCCGAAAAACCTAAAATGATCAAAAACACCATCAAATCAAAGCAACACAACACTGATCTGGTGTGAGTCATGTGCTGCATCAGCGTGTATTTATTTACTCTTTAATATCTGCTGATTCTCCTCGTTCTGACGTCTTCTGCAGATTTTCAACCAACGAGCGAGAATGAGACTTCATGATTCCAAACATCTGAGAAACAGGAAATAACATCCACTGTTAATGTAAGGTGATGGACTGTTAGACATGAGATAGTGATCTATAGGTTACACAGAATTATTTTTCCAGTGTCCAAACAGACACAGCTAATAAACGGTGTGCATGCGGCACAAATCCAAGCTCCCTGATCCTTTCATTCCATCATCCCACCAAACTCTAATGGGCAGCCAGTCTCTCTCTCTCTCTCTCACACACACACACACACACACACACACCTCCTTCAGTCTGCTGCTGGTGAAGGATGGAGAGAGAACACTCCTGATTCTCCTCCAGATCTCGTCCTCGGCGATGTTCAAGGCGTCGTACAGAGGACCGTTTAGACGGAAATTCTGAGCAAAATGAAAAAAAATGATGCTTTAAACTCAAGATCTAATAGTTTTATATGTGAAGTTATTAGTGTGTATGTCACTCTGGCTTTGTGCTGCTGAAAGAACAGATGTTTGTCAAAGTATTGTTTGGGTTTTTTTAGAAAGATTTTATTACCGTGATTTATCAATGAAGAATTCATTTATTCAAATTATGAATGCTTTAAAGTAAGACTTTAAAACTCTCAGCCATAAAAAGATAAATAAATTCATACAGCAGTGCAACAAGTGAATTCATAACAGCTTTTCAGTCCAAATTTTTAGTTTAGTTTTTATTTCTTATTTCTTTGTTGACACCATGGTCCACCTGTCTCTCCATCTGTCTCTCCATCTGTCTCTCCATCTGTCTCTCCATCTGTCTCTCCATCTGTCTCTCCTTCTGTCTCTCCTTCTGTCTCTCCTTCTGTCCATATGTCTCTCTCTCTCTCTCTCTCTCTCTCTCTCTCAGTCTGTCTGTCTCTCTCTCAGTCTGTCTGTCTCTCTCTCTCTCTCTCTCTCAGTCTGTCTGTCTCTCTCTCAGTCTGTCTGTCTCTCTCTCTCTCAGTCTGTCTGTCTGTCTGTCTCTCTCTCAGTCTGTCTGTCTCTCTCTCTGTCTGTCTGTCAGTGTTAAGTGTAAGAGTGTGATCTCACTCTGCGGTTGGTGAAGAGAGAGTAACACTCTTTAATCAGGACGGTTCTGATGATCTCTGTGTCCATGATACAAAGGGCCGGCTGTCTCGCGTCGTATATACTGCAAACAGAAACCTTTAGAATCACAAACACTTTCTGTTTAAGGTGAATTTCCCCCAAAAAAACAAACAAACAAACAAACAAACAAACAAACAAACAAACAAAGCACTATCCATGAACATGAAACAGTAAAACATGCGGGTTAGTAAAGTGCTAGCTACGTTTGGGACAGTGTATGGGTCATTCCTACAATCCGGTGCCTTTAACATCCCCAGTACAGATCATGGTATTTATTATATAAAATGTTAAACAATATCATTTATAAAAGTCTCACTATAATAATTTACACTTTTTAAATGTTAAACATTATGCAGTCGACCCCAATAAATAAGTGTATACAGTTCACACAGTGTGTATTCCTCACACACTCGAGGTTTTCGCATGTCCCTAGGGGTGTGTGTTGTGTTTTTGTGGTGAGATATGAGGTATAATCATAAAGTTTCAGTCTTTTAATATTGTTTAAAAGTTTTGTTCATGTCCTCTCTGAACCAGAGAGCTGTTTCCTCAGTGGGACTCACTTGATCAGTGTTTATGGGGGTTTTCACATGTCCCTGAAGTTACTGTCCCCCCTGTTATATCTGACTGCTGTCTCTTTAAAATAAGAGCCATCTTGTGTATTGACATCATTTCCTGGAGCTCACTTAATCTTTTGGAGGAAGGTAAGTGACTAACTCGTCTTAATGACTGTTGTATTCTCATTTTGTCCTTATCTAACCGTAACATGTCCACCCCGTTAGGAGAAGTGTGAGAAGAGCAAACACATTTCATAATTTAAAAATGAACACATTTTAAAAAGCGTAAATGTATGTGTTTGATTGCAGATTTATGTCAGCCTGGCGTTGCAGTGGGTAATGGATAACTTTATGGCAGAAAGGCGTCCTTGTTACCCAAAGGTCTAACAGCATGGACATCAAAATAGTGTATCTGTGAAGTGCATGTGTGTTTTTATAGCTTTATTATTCAGTCTGTTGGAATGATGGCAGAAATATTAGAGTGATATTAAGTGTGCATCTTTTTTTTTTTTTTAAATGCCTCAGCCTGTAAATAAATGGTCATTACAAATGGATAGATTAACATGGAAGTACAGTCTGCTTCAACTAAGTATTAGTTTAGGGATGTGCACACCTAAACAACCAGGTTATTGTACTTTATTTATTTGTTTTGAATACCCCCCCCCCACCCCTTAAAATGATTGTTACTGTTTTCCCACTTTAATTAACATGTTAAAATTTCACAATAAAGGTAGAAAAGGTTCTGACATGATTTATCTTGTTTGAATTTTTTTTTTCCATTTCATTTACAAAAAGCTGCCATTTTAACAGGGGTGTGTAGACTTTTTACATCCGCTATATTGTCTTTAATTTAATGAAGTTAATAGACATAATTCATTTTCTGTTGTAAATTATTGCTTAAAAGGAGGCCCAAGCATGTACCATGAAAAATGATCAACTACTAGAATGCATTTTTATCTAAAACAAAAATGTGAAATCATGTGCCGATGAGAAATCAAACACACAGTTCATAAAATATCTATTTTTAAAAGAAAAGAATAAGTAAAAACCATTTTAAAGTTGTAAAGGGACAGATTAACTCTCAGATATTGTCTGTGCTGCACATACATTTAAATCACAAGACTTTTAAGCTGTGTATGACCCTGGATGACCCTAACAGGGTGGACATCCTTACTGTCATCACATTCTGAGAAGCAGTTGAGTGCATTACAGAACACTGGGCTGTGTTCTGTGTTAACAGGGTATAAAGTAAACAGAACACACACACTCACCCCCAAACCCTGCCGTACTTCTGAAAACACTCCATATCAAAATGATGCATTCCCTAAAAATCAGTGAAAGATGTTCTGTAAGTAACACTGACACTGAGTTTATCATTTAATGCAGTTTTTATAGGATAATGTTTACGGTATAATAATAATAATAATAATAATAATAATAATAATAATAATAATAATATAAACTCACCTTACGATATTCTAACATGTTTCCGAAAAATGGTACCGGTTTAGGACCAGGAACTCCCAAACGCTTAAAGACACTGTGTGGCCAGTACCCGTACCTGAAAACAACACATTACAGGAGAACAGTTTACACTCCATATAATCAACATTATGAAGAGAAAAACACAGTGAGGTAGAGGTAAAATACTGATAACACTGATACTGATACTGATATGGAGGCGCTGTACATGATCCACTGTCCATTAGATAGAACTGTTGCTATGGCTACGTCACAGCTCTCTCTTTTTTAAATTAAAACACACAGTGGTGAGTAAATCATTAACAGGAACAGCAATGCTTCAACTCTTTACCTGCGATTCACCTGGTCACTCACACTCACCTCCGCTGCTGAGTTTACTCTAAATTACTGCCTTTCATTACACATGGTAGAGATAAACGTATAGAATTAAACATATAGAGTCAAGATGTATGGAATTAAACATATAGACTTAGAGTTAAATGTATAAAGTTAAATGTGTAGAGTTAATTACTTACAGAGATAAAAATATAAACACATGCTTAAACATAAATGTGTGAAGTTAAATAATAATAATAATAATAAGTATGTATGTAAATATGTAGAGTTGAGCGTATAGAGTTAAACAGATTTGAGACAGGGTGAGTGTGAAATATAAACAAACAGCTTCAGGGTTTCTCAGTTAGACCTTAATCACTTCTAATAGTAATAATAATAATAAAACTAATAAAAATAAACAGTAAAAAAGGTTTAATGCCCGTCCCCTGAATATCTATATATATATTGTATGTGTATATATGGTTGACAAAAAACAGTGTATTTTATGGACAAATAAATGAAATTCCAAACAACAACTACACAAAATATAATTATAAATATTGTTGGGAAAACTCTCTGTTCTCTATTCCCTCAGATATGTATAAGTATGTTTAGGTTAAAGTTTAATCTCTGTCTCTTTACTTTTCTAGACCTGTCTGTTGTGTACATGCCAGTTAACATGTCACCATAGGAACGTTTCTGTTAGGCGAACCATACCATCATACCATATACGGTCAACAACTGCTATACTTTCTTGTAGTGCCTAAGATGTTTTCATGTATGTGGCTAGACAGTTCAACTGCCATATTATTTCAACATCAGTGCGCCTGTGCACGGCTATTTTGCCTATATAACCCTCTGTGAATCTGCAATAAACCAGACGTCTCTTTGAACTGCTCTGGTTGCCAGTGTGTTCATTTAGACTCTCCAGGCCTGCACACTCTCCGTGGTAAACCACATGCGCTAGTTTTTCTTTTGAGTAACTACACTAAGAGGCGGAAAGGCTGACGGAGGAAAGAGTGAAGATAAAGTTGTTATTTGCTTTAGCCTAACAATTATATAAGTTATATAAATAAACAGTGGAGAAAATCTATATCAAATTTTGAAAGGGTGTGCAAACTTTTAAACTGATCTGGTATATTTTTATTAGTAATTTAAAAAAGAATGTCTGTGAAATCTAACTCAATAAAAATCCTGGGATAAATTCCTAGCTCAAGGTGAAGGTTTCCGAAGAGAATATAACAAACAATAACAAGAAACTAAATGAAAGAAACAATAATGAATAAATTAGACTGAACTTCAACTGAATGAAATAGTTGTGTGTTAATGATCTAAAGGAGGGGTGTGGTTTTATATAAGAGATTATATAACAGGTTATATAAAGATTATATATATCAAAGAGATTTCGATGAGATGAGGTGGTTGTCCTCATACAGTCCTGAGGGTGTACAAACTTTTTCACACTTCATTATTTTCTGTCACTGACCGTGAGATAAAGTGAAATGTGAATCAGCACTTACAGCAGGATCAGACTGATGAGGATCACGATCAGAGCCCACGTCTCCGCCGAAAAACTCCACCAATACGCCATCCTGATTAGTAGTAGTGTTAGAATTAGTAGTAGTAGTAGTGTTAGTAGTAGTAGTAGTAGTAGTGTTAGTAGTAGTAGTAGTAGTGTTAGTAGTAGTGTTAGTAGTAGTAGTAGTAGTAGTGTTAGTAGTAGTGTTAGTAGTAGTAGTAGTAGTAGTAGTAGTAGTGTTAGTAGTAGTAGTAGTAGTAGTAGTGTTAGTAGTAGTAGTAGTAGTGTTAGTAGTAGTGTTAGTAGTAGTAGTAGTAGTAGTGTTAGTAGTAGTGTTAGTAGTAGTAGTAGTAGTAGTAGTAGTAGTGTTAGTAGTAGTGTTAGTAGTAGTGGTAGTAGTAGTAGTAGTGTTAGTAGTAGTGTTAGTAGTAATGTTAGTAGTAGTAGTAGTAGTGTTAGTAGTAGTGTTAGTAGTAGTGGTAGTAGTAGTAGTAGTAGTAGTAGTGGTTAGTGGTATGTGAAATCCAGAGACGCTGCAGTCGGAGGTTCATGTATTGTTTGTATGAAAGTGTGTGTGTGTGAGAGAGAGAGAGAGGAGGAGAGCTGTAACAGAACACAGTTAACCCTCCCACTCCAGATTAATGATAAACACACACACACACACACACACACACACACACACACACACACACACACACACACACACACACAGAGAGAGAGAGAGAGCTAACCTTTATGTTAGAGGGTGTGTCAGGTTCAGCTGGTTCAACCCCTGAGGAATTCCCTGCTTTCTGCAAGAAAGTGAATTTCATTACATTTGTTTATTTCCCTGATTTAAAGAAAGAAAGAAAGAAAGAAATTTCAGGAAGTTTAAAAGACAATGTTATAAATTTTCTGTAAGTAATGCAGAATTGTTGTTAGATGTGAGGTGTGTGTGTGTAAATCTGAGAACATGTCTGAACATGCAAACCTGCTAATGTCAATAACAAGACAGGAAATGTAAACTCTCTCTCTCTCTCTCTCTCTCTCTCTCTCTCTCTCTCTCTGTGTGTGTGTGTGTGTGTGTGTGTGTGTGTGTGTGTGTGTGTGTGTGTGTGTGTGTGTGTTTATATAGTGCTTATCAATATAAAGTACATGTGGCTGCAATATTCTCCACAGAGAATTATGATGTTATAAACTTCACACATACACACAGAAACTCAGCTAATCTCTGAGTAATACACTGGAAGCTCTGTAGAGAATGCCCTGTGCTGTGAGTTAGGACAGTTTATGGCAGAACAAAACACGGCTTTGCTACAGATCTGTCGAGAGCTTCAGGCCTGTTTTGGAAAGTGTGTCCATGAGGGTTGTTTTCAGTTCCTAACATGAGAGTGGGTGGGGTTCGAAATTGTACTGCAGCGAGCCACTAGAGGGCCTCAGAGACATTTCATTCACACTTGAATCCATTACAAGGTCCACACATATATAGAGTCCCATCTGAAAGCTTGGGAATTATATGCCCTATTATATATTTTTGGCTATATACAGAAAACCCACTCATTTTTCAAGTGATATTGGAACATGTGACCGACAGGTGTTTCTTGTTGCTCAGGTGTGCCCTAGTAGATTGACTGTTCAAACAATTAATAGCTCTAAATGTTCACCTGTGAAGACTGCATTTGTTGTTAAAGAGGATAAACCAATATGAAGACCAGAGAGCTGCCTATGGTGAAAAGCAAGCCATTGTGAAGCTGAGAAAAGAGTGGAAATTGATCAGAGCCATTGTAGAAGCACTGGGTACAGACAATAATAAAAATAATCTGGAATGTCCTGACGACAGAAACCACTGGTGTACTAACAACCAGACATCAAACAGATCGTCCAAGGGACAGGCAATCATCCTTAAACTCCATCCTTGAAACAATGCAGCAGTGGAACTATAGTTGTGGCACTTATACACTAAACTAAACTAACAGAACACTAAACTGGTGGAGGTGTTTGATCTTAAGCGTCTGGCCATCATCATTTCTGCAGGAGTCAAACCCAGTCGTAGTCTGTGGAGTAATCTGATAACTAAACAGGAAGCGACATACTCTTGTTTCCATGGTATCTCCTTTTATTTTATTTAGACCTGCTTTGAACATCTGCACAGTTCTTTCTGCTGATCCATTTGATGATGGATGGAAAGTTCTCATGTGCTGAATCCCATTCTCTTTCAGGAATCCTGCAAATTCCGCACAGGTAACGCAAGGTCCATTGTCCGGCTCCAGGATCTGTGACAATCCGAAAATGCTGAAACTTTGCTGGAGTTTCTCAGCAGTGCTTTGGGATGTTGTCACAGTCAGGTATACATCCATCCACTCCAATTGTGAGTCCACTACAATCAGGAACATCCTCTTTTGGAACGGATGAGCATAAAAGTCTCTGGATAAAACGTCTCTCTCAGTCAGCCGACGTTCACGCTACATCATGAAGAACCCGCAGACCCAACTGAACTACAGGTACAAACTACAGAACCCTCTAGAACATTACTGCACATAAACTACAGAACCCTCTAGAACATTACTGCACATAAACTACAGAACCCTCTAGAACATTACTGCACATAAACTACAGAACCCTCTAGAACATTACTGCACATAAACTACAGAACCCTCTAGAACATTACTGCACATAAACTACAGAACCCTCTAGAACATTACTGCACATAAACTACAGAACCCTCTAGAACATTACTGCACATAAACTACAGAACCCTCTAGAACATTACTGCACATAAACTACAGAACCCTCTAGAACATTACTGCACATAAACTACAGAACCCTCTAGAACATTACTGCACATAAACTACAGAACCCTCTAGAACATTACTGCACATAAACTACAGAACCCTCTAGAACATTACTGCACATAAACTACAGAACCCTCTAGAACATAACATGTTGGTTAAAATAGAAGGTGTGTAAAGGTGTGCTACAGTAAAGGGCAGTGTGCAGCCGACCCTTCAGACTACGAGCCTGTCAACATCCATAAATAAACCTGTAACAGTGACAAAGTTGATGTGCACATAACAGTAAAACACTGACCTTTGGAATTTTGTTCTGCGGTTCTGTTTATTTTAGTAGTACTGAACTTTCTTTACAGTGATGATTTCTTCAGTTTATCCTGGTCAGGGTGGTACAGGACACTGTCATACACACAGACATACACACAGACATACACACAGACATACACACAGACATACACACAGACATACACACAGTCATACACACAGTCATACACACAGTCATACACTCAGACATACACACAGACATACACACAGACATACACACAGTCATACACACAGTCATACACACAGTCATACACACAGACATACACACAGACATACACACAGACATACACACAGACATACACACAGTCATACACTCAGTCATACACTCAGTCATACACACAGTCATACACACAGTCATACACACAGACATACACACAGACATACACACAGTCATACACACAGTCATACACACAGTCATACACACCGACATACACACAGTCATACACACAGACATACACACAGACATACACACAGTCATACACACCGACATACACACAGACATACACACAGACATACACACAGTCATACACACCGACATACACACAGACATACACACAGTCATACACACAGACATACACACAGTCATACACACAGACATACACACAGTCATACACACAGACATACACACAGACATACACACAGTCATACACACAGTCATACACACAGTCATACACACCGACATACACACCGACATACACACAGTCATACACACAGACATACACACAGACATACACACAGTCATACACACCGACATACACACAGACATACACACAGACATACACACAGTCATACACACCGACATACACACAGACATACACACAGTCATACACACAGACATACACACAGACATACACACAGACATACACACAGTCATACACTCATTCAGATAAGATAAGCTTTATTTATCCTGAAGGAACATTATTGTGACAAGACAATACAAATGAGCATTATTAGGTTTGGTAAAAAGAAAAATTATAAACATGTAATGGGCAGCAAATGTGGGAAACCTTCATGTACACGGTGAGAACATCTGGAACTCCACACACACTGTACATCTGGAACAGTTACAGGTTTAATTTGATGCTAAATTTGATGCTACATCACATTAAAATCACAAGCAACATCTGCTACATGGCATTTAAATCACTATGAATTTGTGCAAATGAGAGAGAGTTGTTCTGACATTTAACACAAACAATATTTAAAGTTTGTTGGATAATTTATTCTTTTTATTGTTATTGTTTTATTTTACAGTGCTGTGTATTTGTATTTGCAAAAAGTATTTGCCCCATCCTGATTTCTTCTGTTTGTGAATATCTCATACTGAATTGTTTCAGAAAATAAAACAAAGGTGATCTGAGTAAACACAAAATACAGATTTTACATGATAATGATGTTATTTATTGAAGCAAAAAAGTTCTCCAATACCAACTGGGCCTGTGTGAAAATGTATTTGTCCCTGTAGTTACTGATTCCCCAGATCTATGACACTGCATTGATAATGGGGTTCAGCTGGACGAGACACAACCAGGTCTGATCACTGCAAACCCTGATCAATCACATCTACACTTACATAGAACTTTATCAACAGCATGAAGTTGGTTAAAAGATCTTACCCAGTAACACACTACACCAAAGCTGAAAGAGATTCCAGAAATAATGAGGAAGAAGGTGATTGAAGTACATCAGTCTGGGAAGGGTTACAAAGATATTTCAGAGGCTCTGCGACTCCAAAGAACCACAGCGAGAGCTGTTATCTCCAAATGGAAAAACTCAGCACAGTAGTGACCCTTCCCAGAAGTGTCCGATCTACTCATCCAGGACAACATCAAAGGACCTTCAGGCCTCTCTTACATCAATAAAGTCACTGTTCATGACTCCACTATCAGAAAGACACTGGGGGAAAACGGCTCCATGGAAGAGTGGCGAGGTGAAAACCACTGCTAACCCAGAACAACATTAAGACTTAATTTCACCAAAACGCACCTTGATGATCCAAAGTCCTGAAAGAAAGTAGACGAAAAAAGTAATAAGAAGAAAGTCTGATCTCCAGTTATCGGAAGCGTTTGGGTGCGGTTATTTCTGCTAAAGGTGGCACAACCAGATTTTAAGTTTAAGGGGGAAATTAGTTTTTCACATGAGTGATAGGTGTTGGATAACTTTTTTGCTTCAATAAAATAAAAATAAAAATAAAAATAAAAACTGTATTATGTGTTTATTCAGGTCACCTTTGTTTTATGTTATGTGTTAGGATGGCTGAGCGGTCTAAGGTGCCAGATGCAAGGTTCAGACCTTCCTCCTGGTGTAAGGAGAATTTCGGCCTCCGAATGGAAGCGTGGGTTTGGATCCCATTTCTGACATAGAAAATTTTTTTGCTTGTATTGTCTCATCTGTAAGTCGCTTTGGATAAAAGCGTCTGCTAAATGATTAAATGTAAATGTAACGTATTTTGTTTGATGATCTAAAAATATTTTGTGTGAGATATACACAAAAACAGAAGAAATCATGATGGGGCAAATATGTTTTCAGAGCACTGTATTTCATTATATACCTAATATGAGTTATCCTCATAGTTTATGAGGTAATGTGGTTGGAATTTGATATTTTCCGAGGTGTGAGTTTGAGTTTTACGGGGTGTTTAGGAGCCAGAAGTCCAATGGTGTTCAGCTCCAGAGGAACCTTTAGATTAGAAAACAATAGTTACTGTGATTGACAAGAATACTACCTGCAAAGTGATTTCTTTAATATAGTAGGTTAAGCAGTTCTGTGTCAGCATCAGCGTTGGTGACATTAAACAGATTAATGATAGAAGATCCTGACCTTCGTTTCCTCAGAAAGACTGATGTCGAATTTCTGCAGTATCTCAAGAACAGCCAGCTTCATGGCCACAAGGGCAAACCTCATCCCGATGCAGTTTCTGGGTCCTAAACCAAACGGCATGTACGCATACTGCTCGATGCTCTTCTTATTCTCCTGAGTGAACCTGAAACAATATGGGGGATTGTAGTAGATTTACTAATTGTGGCAGTAATTTTGATATGCTTAAAATGCGTAAGATTTAGGCTTTAGATTGCTCTGCTCCCACAAGTTCTAGCAAGAGTTCGCCAAGACTGTCTACGTCTGCTGCTAGTAGCACCTTATTGGCCAGCTTGAATATGGTTCTCAGAGATAATATCCCTGCCGGACAACACTCCTTGGGAGATTCCCATCCGCAGGGATCTGCTGTCTCAAGCCAGAGGGCTGATTTATCACCCTCGGCCGGAACTATGGAAACTGTGGGTCTGGCCCCTGAGGGGCACCAGCTCATAGATTCTGGTCTCGCAATTGAGATTTTAGAGACCATGTTGAATGCTAGAGCACCATCCCTGAGGAAATTGTATGCGCTCAAGTGGCGATTTTTTTGTCTTGTGGCCCTATTGATGTAGCCTCTGTGGGGCAACATCCTCTAACTTCGAGGTTTATGTGTGGCATCAGGCGGCTGAGACCGATCTGCAGCCCATCCTGGGACCTTTTTTTGGTCTTGGAAGGTCTGTCAGGTGCCCCATTTAACCCCTTAGAGTCAGCCTCAGAGAAGCTTCTGACTCTAAAGGTAGCTCTTCTGCTGGTCCTGACATCTCTCAAGCAAGTAGGAGATCTACAAGCTCTCTGTTGCACCTTCCTGCCTTGACTATGCCCCTGGATTACCCAAGGCCTGCCTATATCCTAGGCTGGATTATATTCCTAGAGTTCGTACGTCTGCTGCCCAGCCAGTAGTGTTGCAGGCTTTCTGCCCTCCTCCATTCCTCACACTGGAACAAGAGAAATAGCCCTACTGTGTACAGTAAGGGCTCTCTGTGCTTACATCCACCGCTCCAGCCAGTGGCATAAGTTGGAGCAGCTGCTGCTCTGCTTGGTAGAGGTGATTCTGTGTTGAAACAGCGCATCTCTAATTCGATAGTGGAAACACTCTCTATCGCTTTTGAGGCTTGCGGTCTATCTATGCCTTTGGGCATAAGGGCTCATTCCACTAGGGGGGTCGCCTCCTCAAAGGCTTTGTCCAACGGGGTATCCTTATAGGATGTGTGTGCTGCTGCGGGGTTGTCTACGCCACACATATTCATTCGATATTACAGCCTGGTTATACATTCCACCCTGGGCTCGAGTGTCTTGCAGTGACCCTCGGGCTTGGATCTTTCTATACAGGCCATGCCCTCAGTATGATGGAGTGGGTATTGTCATTCCCACAGGGTGGAGCTCATGCAACGTTGAGTTCCCTTTGAAAGGGAACTTCTGGATTATGCATGTATTGTAAATGTCCCTGAGAACTGAACGAGATGTTGCATAGCTTTGTCATACTGGTGCATGTGAATTGCATCTTTGCTTTAGATAATAGAGTCTTTATATATCACATGACGTGCTTAATTGCCACGTCACCTGATCATGGCGGGCCCATAAATAGGCATGATGTTAGTCAAGCTTCAGATATCGGTCACATGCGAGGGTGCTTCCCAGAGCGTGGAGCTCATGCAACGTCTTGTTTCCTTCTCAGGGAACAGGGTTACATGCATAACCCGGATGTTTTATGGAAATAAATGAACAGAGTTGTATTGTAAGTTCCTCAAACAGTAGATGCTGCATAATAAATGACTGCAATTAATCAGGATCATAAAAAAAAACAACCTGCAGAGCCTTGTTCTTCCTGCCTTAGGTTAAGTTGCCTGCTGGAGCGAGCTTCATCATGGAGGAGATGTGTAAAAGACTCAGAGAAACTAATCCTGTTCTAATAGGGCTAGTCAATTTCTAAAATGGTGGACCAGTGAAATCTTGTTTGAGAAATTAATTACATTCGAGAAAAATAATTTCCCATCACTGTTCTTGAAAGATTGCTTCGTACCTCTCAGGATTGAAGGTCTCTGGATCAGGCCAGTGTTCAGGGTCCCTGTGTAGGGCGTAAGTGGGGACGAAGATGGTGGTGTCCTTTGGGATGGTAAGGCCATTTATCTCAACAGTTTTCTTGCAGACTCTTTCAAGACGAACAGAAACTGGGTACAACCTGAGCGACTCGTTCATCACAGCGTCCAGATAATCCATGTTCATGACAGCGTCATAATCAACTTCGGCCTGAAAACCAAAAGACAAGACATGGATAAGTGAGACTGAAACAGCCAGAGTCTCTGTGTCAACTCTGTATCGTTTCTAAACATGTTTCATAACTTTAGAACTTGAGCCAATCACCTTATTGGGGAAAGTTTCATCGATTTCTTCCTGTAGTTTCTTCATCGTGTCTGGATTACTGGCCAGATTGTAGAAGAGAAACGTCAGCGTGCTGCTGCTCGTCTCATAACCAGCAAAGATGAACATCATGGACTGGGACAGGATCTCATGATCATTTAGACCTTCAGACATAAAACACACACACACACACACACACACACAAATAAATCATGCATGAGGATGCTCTGGCCTGATTTTAGACCTATGACCCGATTCATGTGATCTGATTCACGTTGCCTGTTTTAGAGTTTTGAGTTCTACATTCACTGATGCACATTTCTGTTCTACTACATTCTACTTCTGTCTTCTCTGCTTTTATCTGATGTCAGATCTCTCTTTTCAAATCCATTCACTATCACACACACACTGAATTTCTGAACTTTGTCATGCTTTATCCCGATTGGTCAAGAACAATCTCTTCCATTTCTCTGTAATCCAAGCCGAGCCCTACGGAATTAAATCAACAAAACCAAATAAATCCCCAGTAGAAATGGAACACTCAAAACCAGTGCTGCTAGTATTTTAAGATTTGTTCACTTGTTTTGCACATCAGAACCAAAATGTTATCTTCCTGGGAACAAAGGAAAAGATTGGAAAGTAGAGAACTGGAGAGACTTCCTGCACCGTATTGAGTGAAGTTATTTCGATTTGCGGCTTTGCTTCATCATAATTAATTTGTATAGAATTGATCTTCATGACCTCCATTATCTCAGAACAGAACAGAAGAACAGAATAATGATATTGACTGAGAGATTTTTTTACTAGAGGAAAATACCTTTGTTTGTCTCTTTGCCGTTCTGATCGTCTTTTTCTGATTTCTGAGAATCGATCATCAGCTGCATGAAGTCCACTCGTCTCTGCAGAAAGTCAGAGACACAAACACAATAAAACCTCAGTAGTGTCTAAAGTGTGTAAAGGGTTTTATGTATTTTTAGTACCTTATGATCTTGAGCCACACGTTCAGACTTGATCTTTTGCAGGGAGGCGTAAAAGAAATCAGTCACCGCGGTCGGGAAAACCGCAAAATCCATTTTCTCCAACACTGGCCCGATAAAGGGGAACAACACTATTAGAAAAAAGAAAAAGAATGTAAAAGATGAAGATCTGGATATTACATGTCTGGAATTTGGTTTGTCTTATTATATTGTGAATTAATATTAATCTCAAATCAATAAATTACCGAAAATGAGTAACAGAGGGTTGAATAAGCTAAACTTCAGCATTTTCTTGATGTTGGATACGAAGGGATCTTTGGGGTTGTTCAGGGAGTCGATATCGACACTAAACAATGAGCTCGTCAACACATCCATACTGTACGCTCCGAAAAACCTAAAATGATCAAAAACACCATCAAATCAAAGCAACACAACACTGATCTGGTGTGAGTCATGTGCTGCATCAGCGTGTATTTATTTACTCTTTAATATCTGCTGATTCTCCTCGTTCTGACGTCTTCTGCAGATTTTCAACCAACGAGCGAGAATGAGACTTCATGATTCCAAACATCTGAGAAACAGGAAATAACATCCACTGTTAATGTAAGGTGATGGACTGTTAGACACGGTCACTAAATAGTGATCTATAAATTTACATACACACAGTATTATTTTTCCAGTGTCCAAACAGAAACAACTAATAAACAATGCTACCAGCTGATCCACCGCAAATCCAAGCTCCCTGATCCTTTAATTCCATCATCTGACAAAACCAGCTGCCCAATACGGAGGAGTGCCAGGGAGTCAGTTAGTCAGGGAGCCAAAGCTCAACGTGGCCAAAGCTGGAGGTGGTAGGCCCAAAAGTGTTCTTGGAAAGAATAGAATGTACTGGAGCACATACAGTATGGCCTGTAAGACTGATATCTACAAACATATCCAAATTAAGACAGTCCCCATTAATCCACAGATACTGGGTCGGTACCCACACAGTACTTTACAACTCACATGGCTCAAACACCAGCTCCGGCTAATAATCACAGTGAGTCAGACCGCCCCAGGCCCACCCATTTATCATTCACCTCTGGTCAACCACGTCCTGCCCTACCTCCTGGCCTCATAAGTCAGCAGTACTGCCATACATTTCTCACTACGGCTTCACATAGACACACCAAGTAAAAAGTTCAGGTGTTTAGTGGCAATGTGGTCAGTCAGAGCAAGATAGATCTGATAAAATCTGATAATGTTCTGATAAGAGCTGATAATGACTAGTGTTAGAAAATCTTTTGATGAAGTTGAAATTTTAAGATGTGAAATTTGCTAGAGACGTCACGCTTAAGACGTCTTCGTTAATATCACAAACAGAGTGACCCAATACCATTGAAGAATTGCCCTTGGAGCAGATGCATGTCTCACCTCGCCTCCAGGGTACAACAAAAACCAGAGTCACATGCCACAGTTTCCTATAGAAAACACCATAGGCCAGGTAATAACAGCCCATAATCACTATTGAGATGACTAGGATTCCCACATGGAAGCAAACCTTACATAATCAAAGAAAATATTCTTACCTCCACCTGGGAATCCCACTTCTGACACCAGTAAACCGTTAGAAAATGCACAATGAAGATGCTTTTGAAGATGCACAAAATATAAAATGTGAAATTGATCAGGATGAGAATAAAACCTCCGTCACACCATCACGAGATGATATATATGTATATCAGACAATAGCTTTAATTCTTATTGCTTAGACACAAATCATCATACAGTCATATGTCTCAGCAACAGTGTTCTCATCAGTCGAGGTAAAAACGGTGGGCCATGGGTACACCACATACGATGAAACGAGAGCGGTGGCATGTTTTTACAAGATAAGAGAAACTAAGAGAGAAAGACATATTACTGTGATATTGGTTGTTGAGGAGACGAGAAAAAGGTCACAGAGAGAGAGAGAGAGAGAGAGAGAGAGAGAGAGAGAGAGAGAGTGCTCACATAAACTCATGAACTGAAATCAGAGACCATGCTATATTAATATTCATTCACTAGATAGGAGATATGCAGTATCTCCTAGATGCCAGTGCTCCTTCCCCTAGGGTTACAGTCAGGGTTAGGGTTAGTGTTAGGCCATCTTGTATTTGCAAGAGCAGTACGACACCTGAGTGGTGCGGCAAGAAAGCTAGTGCTAAACATACCAGCTGATGCACCACAAAGCCAAACCCCCTGATCCTTTCATTCCATCATCCCACAAAATCCCACAAACACAAACACACATACACACACAGACACACACACCTCTTTCAGTCTGCCACTGGTGAATGATGGAGAGAGAACACTCCTGATTCTCTTCCAGTCCTCGTCCTCAGCCATGAACACGGTGTCATGCAGAGGACCGTTTAGAGGAAAACTCTGTGCAAAAGTCATAAAAACTAGATGTTAAACTCAATCATCGTTAAATATCCAGTAGTTTGATGTGATGTTAATAGTATTTATAATCACTTTGGTTTTATGCTGCTGAAAGAACAGATTTGTCAAAGTATTGTTGTTTTTTTACCTAACCCTTTCACCTAACCCCAACCCTTTAACGTGTAAGGATTTATTACTGTAATTTATCCATTAAGAATTTTTTATTTATTAATAAAATAAAATAATACTTTTAAATAAATTCATGCAGCAGTACAAACATTTAATTAATAACAGTAAACATTGTTATGCTACTCGGAACCATGTACACCCCAGTCCACCTATCTGTCTGTCTCTCCATCTGTCTCTCTCTCTGTCTGTCTGTCAGTGTTAAGTGTAAGAGAGTGATCTCACTCTGTGGTTGGTGAAGAGAGAGTAACACTCTTTAATCAGGACGGTTCTGATGATCTCTGTGTCCATGATACAAAGGGCCGGCTGTCTCGCGTCGTATATACTGCAAACAGAAACCTTTAGAATCACAAACACTTTCTGTTTAAGGTGAATTTTTCCCCACAAACAAACAAACAAACAAACAAACAAACAAAGCACTATCCATGAACATGAAACAGTAAAACATGTGGGTTAGCTAAGCGTTAGCGACGTTTGGGACAGTGTATGGTAATACTCTAATATCATATTTACTAGGTAGTAAAAATAAATATGAATAGTCTGATAGCTATTAGATTAATTAGCAAATTAATATTGGGATTAGGACTCTATGTATAGTAATGCATACAGCTAAAATAATATGACCTCTCACTAAAACAAACAAACAAACAACAAAAATAATAGCATAAACGTTCATTAGCTAACTGAAAACCCACTGGCTACTCAGGTAGCTGGTGATTAAAAGTTTGCACTCTACATATATATATTTATCCAATCTGAGGTTAACATAATGTGTTCTGAATGTTTTCGTTTTTTGGGTACTAGAGCGTTCAAGCTGTCACGGGTTTTTGTTGTTCTGAGAATGTTTTTACAGAAGTTTTATAAACATTTTAATTGTATAAACATTAAAACTGAACATTAGCTGGAACTTTGTGTGAGGTACATTATAAACGCTTTATGAAGCCAGTCCTTATTCCCTTACATTTTCTCAGAACGTTGCAAGAACGTTACTTTCATAGCATTCTTAGAACCAGTTGAGTGCGTTACAGAACACTCGGACTGTGTTCTCCATTAACAGTGAACATAAAGTAAACAGACTTGAACACACTCACCCCCAAACCCTGCCGTACTTCTGAAAACACTCCATATCAAAATTATGGAATCCCTAAAAATCAGTGAAAGATATTCTGTAAGTAACACTGACACTGAGTTTATCATTTAATGCAGTTTTTATAGGAAAATGTTTAATATAATATAAACTCACCTTACGATATTCTAACAAGTTTCCTATAAATGGTACCGGTTTAGGACCAGGAACTCCCAAACGCTTAAAGAAACTGTGTGGCCAGTACCCGTACCTGAAAACAACACATTACAGGAGAACAGTTTATATTCGATATAATCAACATTATGAAGAGAAAAACACAGTGAGGTAGAGGGTAAAAATACTGATAACACAATAGCCGTGTTAATTTTGAATTTGATGGTCGCAACACGTCTCAAAAAAGTTGGGACATAGGCAACAAAAGGCTGGAAAAGTAAGTGTTAGTAGAAAGAAACAGCTGGAGGTTAACTGGGAACAGGTCAGTAAGATGATTGGGTATAAAAAGAGGATCTTAGAGAGGTGGAGTCTCTCAGAAGTAAAGATGGGCAGAGGTTCACCAATCTGTGAAAAACTGCATCTACAATTTGTGGAACAATTTCAGAATAACATTCCTCAACGTAAAATTACAAAGACTATGAATATCTCATCATCTACAGTACATAATATCATCAAAAGATTCTGAGATTCTGGAGAATTGTATGTGCACAAGGAATGAGGGTGAAAATCAATATTGCATGCCCGTGATCTTCGAGCCCTCAGGAGCCACTGCATTAAAAACAGGCCTGATTCTGTAATGGAAATCACTGCATGGGCTCAGAACACCTCCAGAACTCATCGTCTGTGAACACAGTTCACTGTGCCATCCACAAACGCTGGTTAAAGCTCTAGAAGAAGCCATATGTGAACATGATCCAGAAACACCGCTGTCTTCTCTGGGCCAAAGCTCAATTAAAATGGACTGAGACAGAGTGGAAAACTGTTCTGTGGTCAGATGAACTGAAATTTGAACTTCTTTTTGTAAACCATGGACGCCACATCCTCTAAACTAAAGAGGACTAAAGAGGAGAGGGACCATCTGGCTTTTTATCAGCATTCAGTACAAAAGTCTGCGTCTCTGAGAGAATGGGGTGCATTAGTGCCTATGGAATGGGCAGCTTGCACATCTGGAAAGGCACCATCAATGCTGAAAGGTATATACAGGTTTTAGAGCAACATCTGCTTCCATCCAGACAACGTTTTTTTTTTTTCAGGGAAGGCCTTGCATATTTCAGCAAGACAATGCTAAACCATTTACTGCATCTATGACAGCAGCATGGCTTTGTAGTAGAAGAGTCCGGGTGCTGAACCGGCCTGATTGCACTCCAGTCCTTTCACCAATTGAAAACATTTGGCACATCATGAAAAGAAAAATAGAACAAAGACCCAGGACTGTTGAGCAGCTAGAATCCAGTATCAGACATGAATGGGACAACATTCCTCTCCCAAAACTCCAGAAACTGGTCTCCTTGGTCCCCACACGTATACGGACTGGTGTTAAAAGAAGAGGGGATGCTACACAGTGGTAAACATGGCTCTGTCCCAACTTTTTTGTTGCTGCCATCAAATTCAAAATAACCTTATTTTTTCTTAAAATGGAACATTTCCTCAGTTTAAACATCTGATATGTTTTCTATGTTCTATTGTGAATAACATATGGGTTTATGAGATTTGCAAATCATTGCATTCTGTTTATATTTACATTTTACACAGCGTCCCAACTTTTATTTATTAATTGGGGTTGTAGATCTTCTCTTGCATCAAATTTTGAAAGGGTGTGCAAACTTTTAAACTGATCTGGTATATTTTTATTAGTCATTTTAAAAAGAATGTCTGTGAAATCTAACTCAATAAAAATCCTGGGATAAATTCCTAGCTCAAGGTGAAGGTTTCCGAAGAGAATATAACAAACAATAACAAGAAACTAAATGAAAGAAACAATAATGAATAAATTAGACTGAACTTCAACTGAATGAAATAGTTGTGTATTAATGATCTAAAGGAGGGGTGTGGTTTTATATAAGAGATTATATAACAGGTTATATAAAGATTATATATATCAAAGAGATTTCGATGAGATGAGGTGGTTGTCCTCATACAGTCCTGAGGGTGTACAAACTTTTTCACACTTCATTATTTTCTGTCACTGACCGTGAGATAAAGTGAAATGTGAATCAGCACTTACAGCAGGATCAGACTGATGAGGATCACGATCAGAGCCCACGTCTCCGCCGAAAAACTCCACCAATACGCCATCCTGATTAGTAGTAGTGTTAGAATTAGTAGTAGTAGTAGTATATTAAATCCAGAGTCTGAGGTTCATGTACTGTGTGTGTGAGAGTGAGAGAGCGGGAGGGTGAGAGAGAGGGTGAGCGAGAGAGAAAGGGAGAGAGAGAGAGAGAGGGAGGGAGGGAGGGTGAGAGAGAGAGAGAGAGGGAGGGAGGGAGGGAGGGAGGGTGGGAGGGTGGGGGGCTGTATCAGAACTCAGTTAAACCTCCTACTACAGATTAATGATAAACACACACACACACACACACACACACACACACACACACACAAACTCAGCTAATCTCTGGGCAACCCATCAGATAATATGCAGAGAATTTCCTGTGGTGTGTGAGTTAGAACAGTTCACAGCAGAAAAAAACATGCTTTGCTACAGATCTAAGAGCTTCATGTCCGTTCTTGTTGGAAAGTGTGTCCATGAGGTTTGACTGTCATTCAATTCAGTTCAGTTCACTTTTATTTGTATAGCACTTTTAACAGTAGACATTGTCCCAAACCAGCTTTACTGTCAATCACCTCATTGACCACACCCTTTTAATTATAATCAAATAACTTGCATAAAATGCATGTATAGTAATGGAATATTGGGGGAGATATCACGATCAACTGCACTTCTACCTGAACTTAAAATGTAAGTTTGGCCTATGTTCAGTTCACTAACATGAGAGTGGGCGGGGTTAAAAATTGTACTGCAGCCAGCCACTAGAGGGCCTCAGAGACATTTTGGACTCACCCTTGAATCCATTACAAGGGCCACACATGTATACAATCCTATCTGAAAGCTTCGGAATGATATGCCCTATTATATATTATTTTGCTGTACAATGAAGACATTTGGGTTTGAGATCAAAAGATGAACATGAGAGAGAATTTCAGCTTTTATTTACTGATATTTACATGTAGATGTGTTAAACAACTTAGAAAATTTAACCTTTTTTTTGTTTGAACATGCCCATTTTTCAAGTGATCAAAAATATTGGAACATGTGACAGACAGGTGTGTCTTGTTGCCCAGGTGTGTCCTGTTAGAGTGATCATTTATTCAGTTCTGCGGCACTCTATAATTCAGCAGAAGCAGAAAAAAAGAAAAGCATGGATTTTCCCCAGAGGATAAACCTGAGAAAATACTACACAAAATAAAAGCCTGTTAACACAGAACGCATGATTTTATGCTTCAACGTCATGAGGATTAAATATTGCAGTTTGAATGGGTTTCAATGGGGACGTTTTTGTCCGTAAGGTCCTGAGTGAAACTATTTTGTGTATCTAGTTTAAAATAGATTTATGAAAGCAAATGAGGATGAAATATTAAAATCCCAATAAAAATACACGAAAACTATGCTGTTTGCATTAACACTGACAAAATGATAAAAAATAAAAATAAAATAATAATAATTTTAAAAAATGAAAAAGACAAAAATGCCCATAAGGACTCACAGGGGTTAAGGTTATGGAACATCGATGCTATATGGCAATAAAGTGATATTTCCGAGTGAACACATGAAATAACATTGGCATTTAAAAGTGCTAAACAGGTTTGAATATTTTTTCACACAGGCATTGCATCTTTACACACTTCACTTCAGTTTCAAATACAGATTGACTGTAATACTCTGAAAAATAAAGTCAAATTCAGAAATACAGTGAAAATAAGGAAAACATTTGAGAGTTTATGAGTTAATGTGGCTGTTGTCGAAGGAGTCCGAGTTTGACATTTTCCGAATAGTGAATTTGAGTTTTATGGGGTGTTTAGGAGCCAGAATTCCAGTGTTGATCAGCTCCAGAGGAACCTGATTGGAAAAGAAGAAAAGTAAGATTGATGGTTAATATGGCTGACAGCAATACGGCCAGGAAAGTGATTACTTTTAAAAGCAGAATTATCTAAGATATTACCAATGTTCATGACATTAGCTTTACAAGGTTTACATGATTTGAGACAGAAGATCCTGACCTTCGTTTCCTCAGAAAGACTGATGTCGAATTTCTGCAGTATCTCAACAACAGCCAGCTTGATGATCACAAGGGCAAACCTCATCCCGATGCAGTTTCTGGGTCCTAAACCAAACGGCATGTACGCATACTGCTCGATGCTCTTCTTATTCTCCTGAGTGAACCTGAAACAATATGAACACTACATCAACAAACTACACTTTTAAAAACTCAGACAAAGATAGAATTTGGCTTTCTAGTTAGCAAATGGTTAATAATAACCCTTTTTGAAATAAATACTAAGGAACATTAGCAATGAAAACAAAACAAATGATATAAATTAACAAGCAAATTCACAAAACATAACCAGCTAGCTAATTTAACACGCTAATCTAGAAAACATAACTAGCTAGGTAGTTTAACAAGTTGATGTTACTTAACTAAAACTTAACTAGAAATGTGATTTAACTAGTTAAATTCCAAAATGCAACTACTGTAGCTAATTTAACAAAGTTAACTTTATTTTAACCTTGATGGTGAAGTTTAAAGACTAATATTTTACATGGGGGCAAAAATAATTATGCAAAAAAATGCAAAAAAGTGCAAATCTTCCAAAATAATAAGTACAGTAACAAATAACAAATACAAAATTATTTTCCACTCCTGAACTTCACCCCGAGAAACTAATCCTGTCAAGATAAAGGCAATTATTAAAATGGTGGACTAATGGAATCCTGTTTGAGAAATTAATTAGAACTGATTTGTTCACTTTTCTAAGTAGATGGGTAAACTCGGCTTATATATGCTTTGTACCTTTCAGGCTTGAAGGTGTCTGGCTCAGTCCAGTATTCAGGGTCCCGATGTAGGGCATAAGTGGGGATCAAGGCGACAGTATCTTTTGGGATGGTAACACCATTTATTTCCACCGTTTTCTTGCAGACTCTTTGCAGACGAAAAATAACCGGGTACAACCTGAGTGACTCGTTCAGAGCAGCGTCCAGATAATCCATGTTCATCACTGTGTCATAATCAACTTCAGCCTGAAAACCCAAAGACAAGACAAAGGTAATGTCCACCCCTATCTTGGTCTGTGTGCCATCCCCTGTCTCAATACCCATGTAGACCCCTGTCTCGATACCCATGTAGACCCCTGTCACAGATTCCATGTAGACCCCTATCACAGACTCCATGTAGACCCCTATCACAGACTCCATGTAGACCCCTATCACAGACTCCATGTAGACCCCTGTCACAGACTCCATATAGACTCCTGTCACAGACTCCGTGTAGACCCCTATCACAGACTCCATGTGGACCCCTGTCACAGATTCCATATAGACTCCTGTCACAGACTCCGTGTAGACCCCTATCACAGACTCCATGTGGACCCCTGTCACAGATTCCATGTAGACCCCTATCACAGACTCCATGTAGACCCCTATCACAGACTCCATGTAGACCCCTATCACAGACTCCATGTAGACCCCTGTCACAGACTCCATATAGGCTCCTGTCACAGACTCCGTGTAGACCCCTATCACAGACTCCATGTGGACCCCTGTCACAGATTCCATATAGACTCCTGTCACAGACTCCGTGTAGACCCCTATCACAGACTCCATGTGGACCCCTGTCACAGATTCCATGTAGACCCCTGTCACAGACTCCGTGTAGACCCCTATCACAGACTCCATGTAGACCCCTATCACAGACTCCATGTAGACCCCTATCACAGATTCCATGTAGACCCCTGTCACAGACTCCATATAGACCCCTGTCACAGACTCCATGTAGACCCCTGTCACAGATTCCATAAGACCCCTGTCACAGACTCCGTGTAGACCCCTGTCACAGACTCCATAAAGACCCCTGTCACAGACTCCGTGTAGACCCCTGTCACAGACTCCATAAGACCCCTGTCACAGACTCCGTGTAGACCCCTGTCACAGACTCCATAAAGACCCCTGTCACAGACTCCATGTAGACCCCTGTCACAGATTCCATGTAGACCCCTGTCAAAGACTCCGTGTAGACCCCTACCACAGACTCCATGTAGACCTCTATCACAGACTCCATGTAGACCCCTGTCACAGATTCCATGTAGACCCCTGTCACAGATTCCATGTAGACCCCTATCACAGATTCCATGTAGACCCCTATCACAGATTCCATGTAGACCCCTATCACAGACTCCATGTAGACCCCTGTCGTTATTTGTGTCAACACATATCTTGGTCACAAAGTGTAGTTCTCTGCTATTCTCACTTTGTGTGTAATAACAATTGTCCAACACAATACCACATTTTTCACCTTTGTAACTTGATTGAATCACCTTATTAGGGAAAGTTTCATCGATTTCTTCCTGTAGTTTCTTCATCGTGTCTGGATTACTGGCCAGATTGTAGAAGAGAAATGACAGCGTCTTGTTGCTCGTCTCATAACCAGCAAAGATGAACACCAAAGACTGGGACAGGATCTCATGATCATTTAGACCTTCATACATCACACACACACACACACACACACACACACACACAAAGTCTTATCATGATATTTTGCCCTGATTTGTGATGTATTACCATATACCATATACCATTTGAGTCCTACTTTCTGTGATGGTTATGCTGCACTGAACTACATTACCCATCAGCCCCAGCAGATCACATGAACATGTCACATGTGCCACTGATCATTCACACCTGTTCTGATTACCCATAATAAGAACTCCTATATAAGTTCTATTTTTTTCAGCACCTAACTGTCAAGTGTTTGTTGTTGTCATGTGTGCCACAGCCTTGTTTGTACTCTGCATGGTTTTGGCCTCTGTCCAATGTTATGTTTATACTTCTTGTTTTCACAGTTTTCGTGGGTTTTTTTGCAGTTGCATCTGCCACCTTCTACAAACTGTGACACTTTTAAAATTATTTTATTTGCTTTCTCTTCTTCTTGTTCTATCTGGTTCTATCTCAGTTCTATCTTCTTAATTTCCTTCAACATCAATCTCCCTAAACCCTTGAGCATTGTCATGCTTTTACTGGGTCAGTCATGGACTTTAGAACAATCTCTTTTCACTTCTCTAGTATCCAAGTCAAACTCTATGGAGTTAAACCCACAAAACCAAAACTAAGAAACTCTGTAGTAAACTCAAAACCATGCTGTTGTGTTTAATAATCTGCTGTTTGTGTTAAACAGATCTCAGGGTTTTTTTTTTAGGAATAAACATAGAATAATGAAAGTGTCAGATTTTTACTATAGGAATATACCTTTGTTTGATTCTTTGCCATTCATATTCTCTTTTTCTGATGTCTGAGATTCGATCATCATCTGCATGAAGTCCACTCGTTTCTGCAGAAAGTCAGAGACAAAAAACACTAAAATCGCAATAATATTTAAAGTGTGCAAAGGAGTTTTACCAGTTTTTAGGAGTTAAATAAATAAATATATAAACATAAATAAATAAATAAATAAATAAACCAATGTAGTTTTACCTTATGATTTTGGGTGACACGTTCAGACTTGATCTTTTGCAGGGAGGTGTAAAAGAAATTAGTCACTGCAGTTGGGAAAATGGAAATACCCATTTTCTCCAGCACTGGTGTGATAAAGGGGAACAACGCTATTAGGAAAAAGGCAGAGAACAGAAAATACCAGTTGATGCAAATCCTTATTTGTACCAACAAGCAGAAACACAACAAATACAAAAGTAAATCTGACTTTTAAGTGTCTGAACTGAAATGTTATACTATCTATCCTATCTTTGGGGCGGTTGTGGATAAGGTGGTTGAGCGGGTTGTCCACTAATCGTAGGGTTGGCGGTTCGATTCCCGGCCCACATGACTCCACATGCTGAAGTGTCCTTGGGCAAGACACTGAACCCCAAGTTCCTCCTGATGGCAAGTTAGTGCCTTGCATGGCAGCTCTGCTACCATTGGTGTGTGAGTATGGGTGAATGAGACACAATGTAACGTGCTTTGGATAAAAGCGCTATATAAGTGCGCCATTTACCATTTTATCTATCCATTTCTATCGCTTTGAAATTTTATACTATATCAAAAAATTACCACTGGTGAGGAACAAAGGGTTGAGTAGATCAAACTTCAGCAGTTTCTTGAAGTTGGTTACAAAGGGATCTTTGGGGTTGTTCAGAGAATTGATATCAACACCAAACGCTGTGCTCGTCACCACATCCATACTGTACGCTCCGAAAAACCTAAAAGTACCAAATCAAGCAACATGCAGAAATGCGTGTAACCATAGATTCTGGTGTTGGACAACAACCTTAATAACCACATATCCTCAAACAAATAAGTGGAGATGCTATAACGACCTATTTTACAGGCTAGTAACTTTTTAGAGTAACCCTGTAATTTATGGCAGATGAGAGGTAATATCATTGATCAGGGTTTACAGGTTTCAGACAAATTTACCCCCACCTCCACCACAGGTGGAAATATATATATATATATATATATATATATATATATATATATATATATATATATATATATATATATATATATATATATAATCAGCATTTCAACAAATATTAACTTTCATACAGTGCTCATCTCATTCACAACTCCATACATTTTAAATTCTGGTGAAATATAAATGACAGTGGCCAGCGATTTATAAAAGGTTGCTATGTGACAAATATATGCATATTTCACCTAGTGCTCAAAATTGTGAACTGCAACAAGCACTAATAAAGGTCCAGTGGGGCTGGAATCACGCTGCTCCATGCTCACATTTTTCAGTGGAGGAGGAAGAGCAGACAGGACAGTTAAAGACAGGGTTGCTGAGAAAAAGGCTGAGAAAAAGAACACAATGGCCCCTTGTTCCAATTCTCACTTTTTATGGAGTGTGAGTTTCATGTCTTTTGTGTGTTTTTTGAGATTTAGTCAAGCTGGAAATTTTGCTGTGGACCTTGTTAATGATAATCTGTCAAACACCCTTTGACTGCATGTTGTGGACTCTCACCTGCTGCAAATTACAGGCTTACTCTCAAGTGTATAAGCCTCTTGACTGCTGGTTCCTGCCCCAGTGAACTAGAGCGTTTTTGATAGAGACTACAAAGCTCTTCTGTAAGTGACTCTGTATAGAAGTATCTAATAAATGCTGTAAATGTAAACATTTAATGCTTTAATATTTCACAGACAGCAGTTTACAGTGCTCGGCTTACAGCACACACACATGCAAGGCGATTGTGAATTATGTGTTAAATCAGAGTCTAACTGTTTACTCTCGTATATCTGCTGATTCTCCTCGCTCAGATGTCTTCTCCAGATTCTCAACCAACGAACGAGAATGTGACTTCATGATCTCAAACATCTGAGAAACAGGAAATAACATCCACTAATCCATATTATTATCCATTAATATTATCATTAAGAGAATGTCAAAGCATTTGTTTAATCATTAAAAGAAATTCATGTTAATTGATGGTGTTGACACACACACACACACACACACACACACACACACACACACACCTCCTTTAGTCTGCCGTTGGTGAACGATGGAGAGAGAACACTCCTGATTCTTTTCCAGTCCTCATCCTCGGCGATGGTCACTGCGTCGTACAGAGGACCTTGTAGACGCAAACTCTGAGCAAAACAAATAATAAATTCATTCAGCAGTGCTATGAGGAAACATGTATGCCCCTCAACATCTGTCTGTCTGTCTGTCTGTCTGTCTGTCTCTCTCTGTCTGTCTGTCTGTCTCTCTCTCTCTGTCTGTCTGTCAGTGTTAAGTGTAAGAGTGTGATCTCACTCTGCGGTTGGTGAAGAGAGAGTAACACTCTTTAATCAGGACGGTTTTGATGATCTCGGTGTCCAGGATACAGATGGACGGCTGTCTTGCTTCGTATATACTGCAATTAACACGACAAACATCAGACTTCTGACGTAACATCATATTTACTAACTGCAACATTATTTAGGGCAATTCCACACAAATGTCAACTTTACCATGGAAAAATAAAGTACAGGAGCACAGGATCAAAACTACTGTTAAAGTTGAGTGCGTTACAGAATGATTGGATTGTGTTCTCTGTTAACAGAATATAAAGTGAAAGTAACACTCACCCCCAAACCCTGCCGTACTTCTGAAAACACTCCATATCAAAATTATGGATTCCCTAAAAATCAGTGAAAGATATTCTGTAAGTAACACTGACACTGAGTTTATCATTTAATGTAGTTTTTATAGGATAATGTTTACGGTATAATAATAATAATAATAATAATAATAATAATAATAATAATAATATAAACTCACCTTACGATATTCTAACATGTTTCCGAAAAATGGTACCGGTTTAGGACCAGGAACTCCCAAACGCTTAAAGACACTGTGTGGCCAGTACCCGTACCTGAAAACAACACATTACAGGAGAACAGTTTACACTCGATATAATCAACATTATGAAGAGAAAAACAGAGTGAGGTAGAGGTAAAAAAAAAAAAGTTGATAATGACATGTTAGTGGTGGTATGTCAGTGATTAACCACATGGGGGCACTGTACACAATTCACTTCATCATAACTGACCTCATGTCGATCATACACAATTGTTGCTATGGCGATGACTCATAGGATCTTGATCTGTTCCTGTGAGACCCTTTTATATCCTCCTTCAAACTGGCATAGGAAGGAAGATCATGGGTCATTTCTGACAGTGGGAGAGATAATCTCATCTCACAAGACAGCTACCGCCTGCCTCAAGCTGGGCAGCCCTCAGCCAGTAAGGTGCTGTCCCACCACTGAAAGTATCGAGCTTAGAGACCGCCTTAACAAGCAAGCCAATGTCCTACACCAGGCACACTCAATAAAATATGAATATTCCTGTTCACATTGCAAGTTGGAACATTAGGACCATGTGTCCAAGGCTTACTGAGATCACTGAGTGTTGACATGAGAATGTTGATATCTCCTGTTTCCAGGAGACCAGACTGGCCAACAATAGCTCTATCAGCGAGGCCAACTACACTGTCCTTTGGAAAGGGAAGCCCCAAGTGTTATGTATAGTGACAATAAAAGGCATTCATTCATTCATTCATTCATTCATTCATTCATTCATTCAAGATGAACCAAGACAGCATGGCATAGGTTTTGTAGTGAAGACCACCCTCATCCTCTGTGTTGATCCTCCATTTTGTGGTTCAAAAAAAAAATCCTCAACCTGCACGTCTTCATCACACCCAGTCTATTCAGTATTTACAGACCTAATCCCAACTCCATTCCAGAAGGAAAATACCTCTTCTGTAATGTATTGGATGAAGCAACATCTAACCATGGAGTAAGAGTGAGAATGGCCAGACATTGCTAGAGCCGTGCTGACTTTCAGTGCTAGGAGTCACATAAGGTCTCCTGAAGATATCTACTGTACTTTCCCACCATGGGCAACAGTTGGACCTTGTCATCACCAGATGTGCTGATTTATTGAATGTTCTCCTAACCCACAGGAACCATAGTGCAGACTGGCATACAGACTACTCCCTGGTAGCCAGCAAAGTGAGGCTAATCAAAGAAGTTACATCAGTCCAAGAAGGGCCTGTCATGAATCAACATTTGCTGCCTGTTCAACCCAGTGAAAACATAGCAGCTCTTCAGCAGTGTAGAAGATGCACTAGCAGGCCATACTCAAGATGACAGCAACATAGAGGGCCAAATTGTACCATCTACATTTACAATTTTTTGGTGTCAATCTCTGACATCAATGATGGCAAGTCATTCCAGCCCAGATGCAGCAAAACAGACCCAAACCCTGACACTACCACCACCATGTTTCACAGATGGGAGAAGGTTCTTATGCTGGAATGCAGTGTTTTCCTTTCTCCAAACATAACGCTTCTCATTTAAACCAAAAAGTTCTATTTTTGTCTAATCTATCCACAAAACATTTTTCCATTAGCCTTCTGACTCGTCCACGTGATCTTTAGTAAACTGCAGAAGGGCAGCAGTGTTCTTTTTGGAGAGCAGTGTGGTTCTCCTTGCAGCCCTGCCATACACACCGTTGTTGTTCAGTGTTCTCCTGATGGTGGACTCATGAACATTAACATTAGACAATGTGAGAGAGGCCTTTAGTTGGTCAGAAGTTCCTCTGGATTCCTCTGTGACCTCGTGGACTATTACACGTCTTGCTCTTGGACTGATCTTTGTTGGTCTCCACTCCTGGGGAGGGGAACACTGGTGTTGAACTTCCTCCATTTATACACAATCTGTCTGACTGTGGATTGGTGGAGTCCAAACTCTTTACAGATGGTTTTCTGACGTTTTCCACCATGATGAGCTTCAACAACTCTTTTTTCGGAGGTCCTCAGAAATCTCCTTTGTTTGCACCATGATACACTTCCACAAACACGTTGTGAAGATCAGACTCTGATAGATCCCTGTTCTTTAAATAAAACAGAACGCTCACTCACTCACACCTGATCATCATCCCACTGACTGAAAACACCGGACTCTAATTTCACCTTCAGATTAACTGCTAATCCTAGAGGTGCACATACTTTTACCACTCACAGATATGTAATAATGAATCAATTTCCTCAGTAAATAAATGACCAAGTATAATATTTTTATCATTTGTTTAACTGAGTTCTCTTTACATACGTTTAGGACTTGTGAAAATCTGAAGATGTTTTAGGTCATATTTATGCAGAAATATAGAAAATTGAACTTTCAAGCACCACTGTATGTAAAGAATAGCACACAACAGACTCTGTGGTATTGTGTTGTGGAAAAAGTAGTTCCTGTTCTCACTTACACTATAGCTGCAATAAAGAGTTATTCTCTGATCAGCCCCCCTCCCCCTCCCCCTCCCTCTCTTTCAAAAATGCAGCCTCACACTTAACTGTGAAACCAGAAAGTGCAAACACATATGTGCTGAAGACTTTCCAAATGAAAAAATGTCATCTATGTATCGTTTATAGAAGACTCTATTGTTGTTGAAGATGTGTTCCTGTTACAAAAATGACATAAATCAACATGTATAGTCAGGAGCAAATGCCGCTCCCTTTGCTGTACCCTCCTTCTGTAAACAGAACTCCTTATTGTACATGAAGAAGTTCAGTACGAGTTCTGGCATATCAACTAGAAAATGTGTGGGAGGTGGAGGATCACTCCTTGAATTAAAAAAATGTCTCCGAGCTGTAAGGCCCTCAGAATCTGTGGGGTATTCAGATGAAGTCAGACCCTCTGATGAAGATCCAGAGGTATGTGTATCTATCAAATGTACTGACTTCCGTCTACATGTAAGGGCATCATCATTACTACACCACACATATACTCGATCATCACGAAAATCAAGGGCATGTCTTTTATATTTCTTTACTTTGATTTTCTAAAATTCATTCTTCTATTTATCGATGCTTGAATGGAGTTCATTCTCTAGAGAATTGAAGACTTTTTGTATTTTCTTAGCGTTCAGTGATCTGTTGATGAGTACGGCCCAGCTCCTTACTCACAAAGTCTATAACTAAGACTGTAAGGTCTATGGAAGCCTTGTTCATGATTTCACACCATTTGTTGCAAAAATATTCATTGTTACGTCCAGTAGTAGGTTCTTTTAGTATTCTGAGTCCTCGTGGGATTCTCTTAACTCTAACAGATTCCCTCAGTGTACTGCCATGCAAAAGCAACCTAGTGGCCTTATGAAGTAATGTCTTGAGATTACGATCAAATGCTGCTTTCACGGAAGCTTCATTAAGACCATCCATATTGGGGAACAAAATACTCTCAAGCTCTTGCTCAGTAAATACAAGTGGCCTTAGCTTGAGTAAGACAATTAATCTCTACACTACAGGAACAAGAACATGTGCATTAATATAATCCTGTCATTCATGTTACAGCTGGAACTATTGTCCAAACTTCTGACCGATCAGATTTGAGATTTCAAACATGCCGTGTTTTATAATGAATTATATCATTATAATTAGTTATAAAAATAAAGAGTGGAGAATGTTGTCAAATTAAAAAATCAAAGTGGGTGTAAAATATTAAAATGCCATTTTAATAGTGGTCTATTTTTTATTAGTAATATGTTAACATTTTGATATCTGTGAACTCAAACTCACTGAACATCCTGGGATAAAATAAATTTGCCGTCCAGGCTCCAGTTCAGTGTTCCCAAAGCAAAGCACAGTAAAAAATCTAATCGCAAGAAACAGAATGAAAGAAACCATAATGAATAAATTAGACTGATTAATTTAATTAAATAGTGGGTGTGGTTTTATATAAGAGATTATAATTCGATGAGATGAGGTGGTTGTCCTCATACAGTCCTGAGGGTGTACAAACTTTTTCACACTTCATTATTTTCTGTCACTAACAGTGAGATAAAGTGAAATGTGAATCAGCACTTACAGCAGGATCAGACTGATGAGGATCACGATCAGAGCCCACGTCTCCGCCGAAAAACTCCACCAATACGCCATCCTGATTATTATTATTATTATTATTATTATTATTATTATTATTATTACTGTTAGTAGTAGTAGTATTAGCTGTATTATTATTATTATTATTATTATTATTATTATTATGAGAAATCCAGAGACGCTGCAGTTGGAGGTTCCTTTAGTGTGAAAGAGAGAGCTGGAAGAGAACACATTTAGACCTCACACTACAGATTAAACACACACACACACACACACACGCACACACACACACACACGCACGCACACACGCACACACGCACACACACAGCCACAGCTTATCTCTGTACAGCTGGGGGCGTTGGGTGTCATGTTCAACTTCCGTTATGAAACCAGGAACCAGAGAGCAGGCTAGAAAGAAAGTTATAAAGTTATAATGTTATAAAGATTTTGTAATGAATCCAGAATCGTGTGTGAAACCGTGAACATTTCTGTCTCTCTCTTCATCAGTTTTGTTCTGACTTTGATCTTTAATACTAGTGCAGAGACCTCTTTTGAACATGCTGCAGTCTGAGTCATATCTCATTCCCGCCTCTAACTTTACCACTGCCCAAATATAGTGCTGAACTTCCAGCATTTTCAACACTGATGGCCATGTGTCTGATATCAACTTAGTTGTAAAACAGCTCCTCCTCCAGTTCATTCATTATAGATTAAAGATGCCCCATCAGGGGGTCTGTAAAATATTTTGGAAGACACAGGGTCCATTATTTGAATGTTTCAGGGACCAAAACTTGTAGGTCCAGAATAACTTCTCTTTTCCTTTCTCTTCCTCTGTGATTACTTATTCATTTATTGTACTTAGTTTTTCATTATCATTCCTTTTTTAGTCCTTTTATACCTTTTTTTTGTGTATGTGTGTGTGTCGGGGGGGGGGATTCATTTAGAATCCTCAAAAACTTACAAAACTTTGTACCAAGAAGTGTGTGTCATCATTTTCTGTCAAAAGAGTGGATTCAGGAGTTGCGCAGGGACTCTATAGTGCCCCCTGTGACTTTTTTATTTATTGTAGGTGTGGCAGTGGGGGCGTGGTGAAGCATCAGCTGAGGATGGAGAGGATGCTGGTTGAATTGTCAGGTAACCTGCAATGATGATTCTCGGATATGTGTAAGCACCACCAGTGTATTTGTATGTGCTTTGTTTGTTGCTTGTTCTTGCAGGAATGCTGTGGGAAAGAGAGAGAGATCACCTCTTAACACTCGCACAGAGCAGTATCTGATTGAAGTACAGGTGAAGTTGAACTGGAAAGCAGCGAGGCTGAGACTGGGCGTTTTTCTCTCTGGTTGTGCTGGACTTTAGTTAAAGAGAGTGTGCACTGAACAGCATGCAGGGAAAAAATAGCAATAAAGTGAGCCTGAAGCTCAGAGGAAAGTCTGTAAAAATTTCCATGATCCATGGCGATGTGCATGCAAGACACTGTGGCTTGTAGGCCTCTCCAGGTCTTGGGACGACCAAGTGTTGGGAAAAGCTGAACAATGGACTCATCAGAGAAGATGACCTTACTCCAGGAGCTCTGTGGAGTTGAAGGGGAGAATCCGGTATTGCCAGTGGCCACTGGATGTCCTAAATGCTGTTTTGAGCTTCTGGGGCTAGAACTACCTTCCAGTACCCTTTTGTGAAGTCCAGGGTGGAGATGAAGCGGGCTCTCCCCAGGTGATCCACCAGGTTATCCACCCGTGGAAGGGGGTAGCCTTCGAACTTCAAAACCTAGTTCAGTTTCCGGGAGTCATTGTCATTCCGGGAGTCATAATGTGGTATACTTGTGCATTTCTTCGCTTACCCAGCTGTTGCAGATGGTAGTTCACTGGACCCACCTGGTCTAGGACTGTGTACAGGCCTTGCAAGTGGGCCATGGAATTTGCAGTTGGAGCTGGCCAGCAGGAGGAGCCATAAAATATGGCCATAAAAATAAAAAGGCGACCTCCTGGTGAAGGTGGTGGTGGGTCCGTAGTCTGACCTGAGCACAGCACAGGGTGTGAAGCGGGAATACACTGTGGACAGGATGGCTTTCCTCACATTTGTACACTCAATAAGATAAATATATTAATCCTGAAGGACTTTTTGGGCCAACTTGCTCAAGACAGCAGAAATAAAAATATTAAATAGATTTGGTAAAAAAATGTAAACATGTAATGGGTATTAAATTTCACACCAGTGAAAGGTGTGGAATATACTGGGAGGAAACCAGAGAACCCAGAGGAAATCCACATGGGCAAAGGCAGAACATGTGAAACTCCACACAGGCAGTAACCCAAGCTCAGGATCAAACCCAGGACCCTGGAGCTCTGAGGAGACGACACTACCCACTGCCACCGTCTTCTATATTTGGCTATGTATTTCAGTACAGTAGAAAAAAACAAGGACTTACACCTGAACCACTTAGGTTTTTTTAAATATTTCACAAAAAACAAGAGCTTTATAGCTGAGCTTTAATTTAGAGGTATATATTTTCTAGAATATATAAAATCCACTTTTATATATTACAGAATACATGCAACCAGAAAAGTAAAAGAAAATGATATTAATTTGAATTCAACAACAGAGCATATATACTGTAGATATAATTAAGTGATTGTGTAGTAACAAGCAGTTCAAACCCAGATAATGTCCAGAATCTGTCCTTTTCTACACAAGAACATTGCTGAAGACTTCTCTGATTAACTAGATGTACATTACCTGTAGTGCTTATTGTTACTTCCAAATGAATACATGTCTTTATTAAGATGTGTAAATGAGGAAAAGATGTGGTTCAGCACTAACAGGCCCAACTTTACTGGCACTAGTGGCTAAACCGGGAATTGTGCACATCATTACACGCCTGATCTGATTTCAGTGTCCAATACAGACTGAATGTAAAACATTTAAAAATCAGAAATTCAGTAAAAGGAAGCAGAAACTTTGACAGTTTACGAGTTAATGTGGTTGCTGTTGCAGGAGTCTGACATTTTCCGAGGCGTGAATTTCAGTTTGATGGGCTGTTCAGGAGCGAGAAGTCCACTGCTGCTCAGCTTCAGAGGACGCTGATTAGAAGATGAAGAAATTAAGAATGACATTTACTTAAACAGAGTATAAAATGCCAACAATGGAAAGTGGAACGTGGTTTTAAAAGCAGTAACTAATGCCATTTTAGGTTAATGTTCCCAACCTTCGTTTCCTCAGAAAGACTGATGTCGAATTTCTGCAGTATCTCAACAACAGCCAGCTTCATGGCCACAAGGGCAAACCTCATCCCGATGCAGTTTCTGGGTCCTAAACCAAACGGCATGTACGCATACTGCTCGATGCTCTTCTTATTCTCCTGAGTGAACCTGAAACAATATGGAGGATCAGCATACAACACTAATGAAAAAAAATCGGAAAGCCCTATTCAGACGGGATTACATTTACATGGAGACCTGGTGTATTTCCATCCCGTTCAGATAATACTGGTCCCATTACAGACCCAATGACTCTTCTGGGTTTTTTTTGGCTCATTGTGAAGGCAGCTGCTGCCTCTTGTGTTGGATAAACATTTTCTGTATTCAGTCATCTAGCAGGAGTATGGAGGCAAAACTCTTAAGTGAAAGTCAATAAGTATTGACATTTAAACACTGAGCTGTTTAACTATCCTGATCCTGTGTGACAAGCTAGCTCGCTAAGCACTCAGTCATAAGGAAAATTATTCTCAGTAAAACCGAGAATTTGACTTCATGGTTAGATCATGTTTAATTACCCTTTTAGAAGGAATGCTAAGGCACATTAGCAATGAAAGCAAAACTAGCTAATTCAGCAAGCTTAATTTAACTAGCTAGGTGTCAGGGATTTCCCCTCACACTGAGTGCCGGAGTGAGCAGTGCACTCAGCAGCATCGAGCATGACAGCGGCGCTTCCAGGTTCTCAGTTCCACGTGTGTTTGTTTTTATTTCTGTCCTGTCTCCACCCCTGTTTTATTACTGGTTGTTTCCTAATATGACTCGGCTGTTCTGTGTTATCCCCTTTGATTGTTTTTAGTTTTTAAACTCCTCGCAGGTCGGGGCGAAGTATTGTGCGTTTCTGTGTTTTGTCGCCAGAGCCATACCAAACCTTTCTTTGTCCTCGTTGCTCTGTTTTCTGATCCTGTCCGTAGTTTCTCATTTTTGAACTTTGCCTTGCCTCATTTGTGTTGTTTGTCGATCACCTGACCCACACCTGTTTTTGACCACGTCTTTGCATATTGTTGGATTTGTCTTCCTGTCTCTAATTAAAGCTTTTAACTGCACGTGCATCCTTCTCCATCCCTAGTTAACATGACATTAGGTAACTTACCAAGCTAATTTACAAAATCTAACCAGAACTCTGAAGGTCAAAATTAAAATTTAAGCATTTAAAAAACTTTTTTCTCTTGAAAATGTGTTAGAGTAAGAATAAAGGAAGCGAATCCTGTTCAAATAGGGCTGAAGGCGATTCCTAAAATGGTGGATGGACGGAATCTTGTTCAAGAAATTAATTAGAATTGATTACTTTCCATTATTGTTCATCACAGATTGCTTCATACCTCTCAGGTCTGAAGACCTCTGGATCAGTCCAATATTCAGGGTCCCTATGTAGAGCGTAAGTGGGGACCATAACAACGGTGTCCTTTGGGATGGTAAGGCCATTTATTTCGACAGTTTTTTTGCAGACTCTTTCCAGACGAAGAGCAATCGGGTACAACCTGAGCGACTCGTTCAGAGCAGCGTCCAGATAATCCATGTTCATCACCGTATCATAATCAACTTCAGCCTGAAAACCCAATGATAAGACACATATATATAATGCCCACTACTGTCTCAACCTCCTTCTCAACCCCTGTCCTGGTCTCCGTGAAGACCCCTGTCTCTGTCTTTCTGTAGACCCATCTCAGTTTCCGTTTGATCTCTCTCATTCTCTGTGCAAACCCCTGTCTCTTTCTCTATCTCAAAATCTGTCTCAGTCTCCATGTCGATCTCAGTGTCAGTCTCTCTAAATAAACCTATCTTGTTCCAAATGTTAACCACTGACTCATTCTCTGTTTAGACGCTTGGGTCTCTCTGTAAACTCCTGTCTCTGTCTCTGTGTAAACCCAAGTGTCGGTGTCCATGTGAACCCCTGTCTCTGTCTCCATGTGAACCCCTGTCTCTGTCTCCGTGTAAACCCCTGTCCCGGTCTCCGTGTAAACCCCTGTCTCGGTCTCCGTGTAAACCCCTGTCTCTGTCTCCGTGTAAACCCCTGTCCCGGTCTCCGTGTAAACCCCTGTCTCGGTCTCCGTGTAAACTCCTGTCCCGGTCTCAATGTAAACCCCTGTCTCTGTCTCCGTGTAAACCCCTGTCCCGGTCTCCGTGTAAACCCCTGTCCCGGTCTCCGTGTAAACCCCTGTCTCGGTCTCCGTGTAAACCCCTGTCTCGGTCTCAGTGTAAACCTCTGTCCCGGTCTCAGTGTAAACTCCTGTCTCTGTCTCCGTGTAAACTCCTGTATCGGTCTCCGTGTAAACCCCTGTCTCGGTCTCCGTGTAAACCCCTGTCTCGGTCTCCGTGTAAACCCCTGTCTCGGTCTCAGTGTAAACTTCTGTATTGGTCTCTGTGCAAACCCCTGTCTCTGTCTCCGTGTAAAGCCCTGTCTCGGTCTCCGTGTAAACCCCTGTCTCGGTCTCCGTGTAAACCCCTGTCTCGGTCTCAGTGTAAACCCCTGTCTCGGTCTCAGTGTAAACCCCTGTCTCGGTCTCCGTGTAAACCCCTGTCTCTGTCTCCGTGTAAACCCCTGTCTCGGTCTCCGTGTAAACCCCTGTCTCGGTCTCAGTGTAAACCCCTGTCTCGGTCTCCGTGTAAACTCCTGTATTGGTCTCAGTGTAAACCCCTGTCTCTGTCTCCGTGTAAACCCCTGTCTCGGTCTCCGTGTAAACCCCTGTCTCGGTCTCCGTGTAAACCCCTGTCTCGGTCTCAGTGTAAACCCCTGTCTCGGTCTCCGTGTAAACCCCTGTCTCGGTCTCAGTGTAAACCCCTGTCTCGGTCTCCGTGTAAACCCCTGTCTCGGTCTTCGTGTAAACCCCTGTCTCGGTCTCAGTGTAAACCCCTGTCTCGGTCTCAGTGTAAACTTCTGTATTGGTCTCCGTGTAAACCCCTGTCTCTGTCTCCGTGTAAACCCCTGTCTCGGTCTCCGTGTAAACCCCTGTCTCGGTCTCAGTGTAAACTCCTGTCTCTGTCTCCGTGTAAACTCCTGTCCCGTTCTCAGTGTAAACCCCTGTGTCTGTCTCCGTGTAAACCCCTGTCTCGGTCTCAGTGTAAACTTCTGTCTCTGTCTCCGTGTAAACTCCTGTATCGGTCTCCGTGTAAACCCCTGTCTCGGTCTCCGTGTAAACCCCTGTCTCGGTCTCAGTGTAAACCCCTGTCTCTGTCTCCGTGTAAACCCCTGTCTCGGTCTCCGTGTAAACCCCTGTCTCGGTCTCAGTGTAAACCCCTGTCTCGGTCTCCGTGTAAACCCCTGTCTCGGTCTCAGTGTAAACCCCTGTCTCGGTCTCCGTGTAAACCCCTGTCTCGGTCTCCGTGTAAACCCCTGTCTCGGTCTCAGTGTAAACCCCTGTCTCTGTCTCCGTGTAAACCCCTGTCTCGGTCTCCGTGTAAACCCCTGTCTCTGTCTCAGTGTAAACCCCTGTCTCGGTCTCCGTGTAAACCCCTGTCTCTGTCTCCGTGTAAACCCCTGTCTCGGTCTCCGTGTAAACCCCTGTCTCGGTCTCCGTGTAAACCCCTGTCTTGGTCTCAGTGTAAACTTCTGTATTGGTCTCCGTGTAAACCCCTGTCTCGGTCTCCGTGTAAACTCCTGTCCCGTTCCAGTGTAAACCCCTGTCTCGGTCTCTGTGTAAACTCCTGTCCCATGTAAACTATTACTCTGGTATTCACACTTTGTCTGTAATGATATGGCAATTGTCCAACCCCATATCACATTTTTTGCATCTGATATATAACTTTTGTAATTTAAGTAAATACTTGAATCACCTTATTGGGGAAAGTTTCATCGATTTCTTCCTGTAGTTTCTTCATCGTGTCTGGATTACTGGCCAGATTGTAGAAGAGAAACGACAGCGTGCTGCTGGTCGTCTCATAACCAGCAAAGATGAACATCATGGACTGGGACAGGATCTCATGATCATTTAGACCTTCAGACATAAAACACACACACACACACACACACACACACACACACACACACACACACACACACATGACTTAGCATGAGGATGCTTTTGTGTGATTTTTAAAATCTGTGACCCTATTTATATTCTCATATTTGATCCCAGCAGTGACTGTGGCCTTGCAGGACACTATAGTCTCAAACAAGATGAAGGAGATGCATTGCACTTCTTTTTCTCAGTCCTTGCTTGGGAAACATGGTTACCATGGTGCACCAGCATTTCTGTTCTTTATAGGATCATGAACTAAAATTTGGGAAAGCAGAGAACTGGAGACACACCATGAGGGCTTATATTATTCAAATTATTTAGATGATATTGACTGAGAGATTTTTTTACTAGAGGAAAATACCTTTGTTTGTCTCTTTGCCGTTCTGATCGTCTTTTTCTGATTTCTGAGAATCGATCATCAGCTGCATGAAGTCCACTCGTCTCTGCAGAAAGTCAGAGACACAAACACAATAAAACCTCAGTAGTGTCTAAAGTGTGTAAAGGGTTTTACAAACTTTTTAGTCTTTTTAGTACCTTATGATCTTGAGCCACACGTTCAGACTTGATCTTTTGCAGGGAGGCGTAAAAGAAATCAGTCACCGCGGTCGGGAAAAAGGCCAAATCCATTTTCTCCAACACCGGCCCGATAAAGGGGAACAACGCTAGTAGAAAAAAATCAGAGAACGTATAATATCAGCTGAAACACAACAAATACAAACATAAATCTGACTTTTAACTGTCTGGAATAAAATTTAATTGTAATGAGTTCTAATATAAATGGTAAATGGTCTGCACTTATATAGTGCTTTTATCCAAAGCGCTTTACACTGTGTCTCATTCACCCATTCACACACACACACACACACACACACACACACCAACGGTAGCAGAGCTGCCATGCAAGGCACTAACTTGCCATCGGGAGCAACTTGGGGTTCAGTGTCTTACCCAAGGACACTTCGGCACGTGGGGTCATGTGGGGTCATGTGGGGTCGTGTGGGGTCATGTGGGGTCGTGTGGGCCGGGAATCGAATCACCAACCCTATGATTAGTGTACAACCCGCTCTACCACCTGATCCACAGCTGCCCCTAATCTCAAATCAATAAATTACCGACAGCGAGGAACAGAGGGTTGAGGAAGTCAAACTTCAGCATTTTCTTGATGTTGGATACGAAGGGATCTTTGGGGTTGTTCAGGGAGTCGATATCGACACTAAACGCTGTGCTCGTCACCACATCCATACTGTACGCTCCGAAAAACCTAAAATGATCAAAAACACCATCAAATCAAAGCAACACAACACTGATCTGGTGTGAGTCATGTGCTGCATCAGCGTGTATTTATTTACTCTTTAATATCTGCTGATTCTCCTCGTTCTGACGTCTTCTGCAGATTTTCAACCAACGAGCGAGAATGAGACTTCATGATTCCAAACATCTGAGAAACAGGAAATAACATCCACTGTTAATGTAAGCCTTAAGAGAAAGCCAAAGCGTGTGTTAAATCATTAAAAGAAATGAATTACTGGTCACACACACACACACACACACACACACACACACACACCTCCTTCAGTCTGCCGCTGGTGAAGGATGGAGAGAGAACACTCCTGATTCTCCTCCAGTCCTCGTCCTCGACGACGGACACAGCGTCGTACAGAGGACCGTTTAGACGGAAATTCTGAGCAAAATGAAAAAATGATCATTTAAACTCGATCACAGTTAGAGATCACGTTTTAGATGTGGTGTTACTGATCGTGTTTATAACAAGTGTGGTTTTGTGCTGCTAAAAGGACGCATTTGACAAAAGTATTATTTTCATTACATTTCAGTTGATCACTTGAGGAAATTAATTCATGTATTATTGCTTTTATAGTGTTACTTATATAAGAATATAATTTAAAGTAAATTCATTCATGCAGCAGAGCAAAAAGTTAATTTATAATAGTAAACCAGTTTAGCACTTAGCTTCAGTTAATGTTCAGGTCAAACATCAGAATGAAGAAAAAGTCTGATCTCTAACGTGTGGTTTGAACCGTGGCGTGGATGTTAGCATCAGATGTGCTGCTTTCAGTATTTCAGTATTTCAGAAACTGCTGATCTCCTGGGATTTTCACATGGAGTGAGTGACAGTTCTGTGGGTGGAAACGCCGTGTCGGTAAGAGTCGTCACAGTTAAACCTCCAGGTGGTTTTGAGCTGCCAGGAAGGATAGAGTAACTCATATAATCACTTTTTACAGGAGATTTCTGAGATACTGAAACCAGTCCATCTGACACCAACATCCACGCCACACTTACAGTCACACTTTAGAGATCAGACTTCTCCTTCTTTCTGATGTTTGATGTGAACATTAACTGAAGCTCTTCACCTGCAGCCGCATGATTTTATGCATCGTTCTGCTGACACGTGATTGGCTGATAGAATAACTGTGCAGTAATGAGCGGGTGTTCCTATTAAAGTGGAGTGGTGTGTGTGTGTGTGTGTGTGTGTGTGTGTGTGTGTGTGTGTGTGTGTGTGTGTGCGTGTGTGCGTGTGTATTAAGGGTATTTCTGGAATATAAATTAGTAAGAAGGATTAGGCTTGTTGGCAGTGGAGGCGTCGCTGTCTGTGCCGCTGCTGTTGTTTGTTCCTTTATTGATTGTGCTAGTACAACCCTGTCTATTGTCTGTCTGCTCATCTGTCTGTCTCTCTTTCTGTCTCGGAACATTTCACTCATCTCACTGTGTACTGTATATAACTGTGATGACAATAAAGTTCTATTTGTCTATCTGTCTCTCCATCTGTCTCTCTCTCTCTCAGTCTGTCTGTCTGTCTCTCTCTCAGTCTGTCTGTCTGTCTCTCTCTCTCAGTCTGTCTGTCTGTCTCTCTCTCAGTCTGTCTGTCTGTCTCTCTCTCTCAGTCTGTCTGTCTCTCTCTCTCAGTCTGTCTGTCTCTCTCTCTCAGTCTGTCTGTCTGTCTCTCTCTCAGTCTGTCTGTCTGTCTCTCTCTCTCTCAGTCTGTCTGTCTCTCTCTCTCAGTCTGTCTGTCTGTCTCTCTCTCTCAGTCTGTCTGTCTCTCTCTCTCAGTCTGTCCGTCTGTCTCTCTCTCTCAGTCTGTCTGTCTGTCTCTCTCTCTCAGTCTGTCTGTCTCTCTCTCTCTGTCTGTCTGTCTGTCTCTCTCAGTCTGTCTGTCTGTCTCTCTCTCTCAGTCTGTCTGTCTCTCTCTCTCTGTCTGTCTGTCTGTCTCTCTCAGTCTGTCTGTCTGTCTCTCTCTCAGTCTGTCTGTCTCTCTCTCTCAGTCTGTCTGTCTGTCTCTCTCTCTCAGTCTGTCTGTCTCTCTCTCTCAGTCTGTCTGTCTCTCTCTCTCAGTCTGTCTGTCTCTCTCTCTCTGTCTGTCTGTCTGTCTCTCTCTCAGTCTGTCTGTCAGTGTTAAGTGTAAGAGTGTGATCTCACTCTGCGGTTGGTGAAGAGAGAGTAACACTCTTTAATCAGGACGGTTTTGATGATCTCGGTGTCCAGGATACAGAGGACCGGCTGTCTCGCGTCGTATATACTGAAATTAACACGACAAACATCAGACTTCTGACGTAACATCATATTTACTAACTGCAACATTACAACAACCTCATACAGTGTGAAAAACCTGATTAACAGAGTTCGGGAGAGGAGGACTCTATATACACCAACACACTGAGTCCAGCTAAACTAATATGATGTCTGACTGAAACTTATAACCCACTGACTGACTGAGGAAATAGTAGTGAAACAATGTGAATCTTATCAGAATGTTTTATAACATATTCAGGTTAATGTTCTGTTGCAGCAACGTTGTAGGAATGTTTACTACTACTACTACTAATAATAATAATTATCATTATTAGTGTTCATCTAAAACGCTGTAATGTTAGTTCTTGTATAACAGACTGCTGTGTGAGTGATGTTCTAAACCCATTACTGTAACCTAGGTATGAAGAACATTGCAGGAACGTTACACAACCTTTTCCATAGGTTACCAAACATTCTGATCACATTCTCTTTGTTAGGCAGATAAACCCCAACCCTAACCCCTGGTAACTGTTTTAGGTTTGCTTTTATGAATGTTATGTCAGGGTTGTTGTTGTTGTTGTTGTTCTGAGAACATTTTCTGTAACATGTACAAACATTAAAACTAACTTTTGTAACGTTAGCTGGAACGTTGTGTGAGTAACATTATAAAAACATTTCCATTTTCTCAGAACATTGCAGGAATGTTATTTCCGCATCATGGAACCTGACCTTATTAGAACCTGTTATATACGTTACTGAATGTTAGCGTTCTCCGTTAGCTGCGTGTCACTGCGACACTGAGTAACACACTCACCCCCAAATCTTGCCGTACTTCTGAAAACACGCCATATCAAAATGATGCACTCCCTGAAAATCAGTGAAAGATATTCCATGAATAATTCCCACCATGGGTTTATCATTTAATGCAGTTTTTATAGGATAATGTTTACAGTATAATAATAATAATAATAATAATAATAATAATAATAATAATAATATAAACTCACCTTACGATATTCTAACATGGTTCCAATAAATGGCACCGGTTTAGGACCAGGAACTCCCAAACGCTTAAAGAAACCGTGTGGCCAGTACCCGTACCTGAAAACAACACAGCGTAACTATTTCTATCTAACCGAGAGAAAGAAAATAAGAAAGCAGGAAAGACGAGTAAAATAGTTTTATGTTTTTTAGTTTTTGTTTTTTTATTAAAACACATTGTGGTGTGCACCGGGGTCGGGGGTTCAAACACATGCATGGTAGACTGGCGTGTCCAAAGTGTCCGTAGTGTCTGAGTGGGTGTATTAATGGGTGTATGAGTGGGTGTATTAATGGGTGTGTGAGTGGGTGTATGAGTGGGTGTGTGAGTGGGTGTATTAATGGGTGTGTGAGTGGGTGTATGAGTGGGTGTATTAATGGGTGTATGAGTGGGTGTATTAATGGGTGTATGAGTGGGTGTGTGAGTGGGTGTATTAATGGGTGTATGAGTGGGTGTATTAATGGGTGTATGAGTGGGTGTATTAATGGGTGTATGAGTGGGTGTATTAATGGGTGTGTGAGTGGGTGTATTAATGGGTGTGTGAGTGGGTGTATGAGTGGGTGTGTGAGTGGGTGTATTAATGGGTGTATGAGTGGGTGTATTAATGGGTGTATGAGTGGGTGTATTAATGGGTGTATGAGTGGGTGTATTAATGGGTGTATGAGTGGGTGTATGAGTGGGTGTATTAATGGGTGTATGAGTGGGTGTATTAATGGGTGTATGAGTGGGTGTGTGAGTGGGTGTATTAATGGGTGTATGAGTGGGTGTATTAATGGGTGTGTGAGTGGGTGTATGAGTGGGTGTATTAATGGGTGTATGAGTGGGTGTATTAATGGGTGTATGAGTGGGTGTGTGAGTGGGTGTATTAATGGGTGTATGAGTGGGTGTATTAATGGGTGTATGAGTGGGTGTATTAATGGGTGTATGAGTGGGTGTATTAATGGGTGTGTGAGTGGGTGTATTAATGGGTGTGTGAGTGGGTGTATGAGTGGGTGTGTGAGTGGGTGTATTAATGGGTGTATGAGTGGGTG